>NW_020172162.1:441051-552285 GCF_003031525.2 Neophocaena asiaeorientalis asiaeorientalis
GGGTTAAAGTTTGAGAACCACTTTAAAAAAAAAAAAAAATATATATATATATATATATATGTACACACACACATACAGTTACATTCCACTTTAACATCAATACTGCTAGATAGTATTTCCTTTGTTGAAAAAAGATGACAGCAAAGCCTCAAATTCTAGCGGAAGCCCCAGAGACTACCTTCTCCAATGCCCTAGTGTATTGAGTCATTAGGAGTTTTTTAAAGTTAGAATTTATCTTTTCTTTTATGTTTGAATGCTGCACATAGTTGCTTTGTGTTCTACTGAGCCTTAGTGCTCAGGTATTTATGAAAACAAAATGTTTGAAAAGTCAGTGATCCAAGGGATCTTGCCTATACCAAGCACAAGGAGCAGAAAAGGACAAAGTGAGACAGAGACAATGGTCTTCTCAAATGTATTAAAGTTGCTAAGCTATCAAATAAAATGAAAAAATAGGGTTGATGTAATGTCTTTTTCTGAAGACAAAATTAATTATGCTATTTGCCTGTACACCTTTGTAGTACTTATCTTTTTATTCATCAGATTGTTGGTTGTGCCTTTTATGCACTCTAAAAATAAAAATTATTCCAGCTTTCATCAAAACTGGCAGTATTCTCCATAATGTGCAAAATTCTTTATCTTTACAGGGAAAAGCTTGTGAGAGAGTCACTGAATTTAAAGATTACAGGATGAAAGGAGAAATTGTTATAGAAATTTCCTTATATCCACACTACTGACTTTTAAGAAAAGCAACACTACATACATTTGAAAGAAATATCCATATAAATAATACTTTATTAATGATACAGAATAATGAACATGTTGGTCAGAATAATCAATTCTGATTTTGGTGTACCAAAATTAATTTTGGTGTACCAAATTAAGATGCTGAATGCTTTAATGTTTTCATCTTATAAAATTATTTAACATTCTTCATTAACCTTTCCTGAGAAGCTCCCAAAAATATATCTACATTAGACTGCCCAATCCCTCAAAGGTATAATTTCATTAAGTTTTTTATAAAATAATTCTATACTCTATAAATAAAAATGATTTTAAAATCTGTCCTTCACAAGAGAAAGAATTTGTGAGATCCAAAAAATTCTGTAGTTTAATAGTATTCTACCAATGTTAATTTCTTAGTTTGATAAATGTACCATGGTTATATAAGATGGTACCATGGTTATATAAGATGTTACCATGGGGGGAAGCAGGGTGAAGGGTGTACAGAAACTCTCTGCACTGTCTTTGCAAGTCTTCCGCAAATTTAAAATTCCTTAAAAATAAAAGTTTTTTAAGAAAAGCATCCTTTGAATTTCAATTTAAGATAGGCAATTGGAGAAGAAAAACTTCCAAGATTTTATTTGTAACCTATTCATAAACATGCAATTAACAAAGAACGTGTGTTCTCAGTTGACTTCTGACATTAAGTCTATTTTATATAGTTCTAGAGACCACACTAAGGCAAAGGGGTCACCACTCCAACATGAGCACAACATATTTGTATTCTCACTCAGACCACAGCCTTTCAAACTCTCTGTAAATCAAGATCTATTTTCAATCACAGAAAAGTAAGAGAAGCAGTTATTTCCAGAATGAAATTATCCAAACCAGTAAAGCATTTTAAAAAGCACATATTATGAAAATTCTGTATTCGTGGAACAGAGCAGAATATTGAACTTAACCTGTCTATGTTCATTACTTACATGGAAATGTTACATTCAAAACTAATATCTTAACTCATGAGAATTTTGAAGCCTTTGTGACTGGCCTACATGTTATGTAATCCCTTGGTGATAGTGAAATCTCATTAGACCGAAGTGTAATGGTGTCGACACATTGTCCCAATGAAGAAACCCATTGTCAGCTCAAACCCAATGTGGAAATCACTCTTCCTAGCAAAAAAAAGAAGGAACCCATAACCCTCCTCTCCACATTAGCACAGAGGGAAACAAGAAAATGACTCAGATGGAAATGGAAAAATGCATAACTGAGAAAATGGCATTTTCTGTTATTATTATCTGATAATAACAGATACAAACATTTCACAGTGTATCAAAGAAAGCAAACCACAGAAGCAATACAGATGATGGAGGCACATGAGATGAAATCTTTACTTTGAGTAACTGCAGATACAATGAAAATTCTCTGCAATTAATAAAAAAAAGTCTGATAACAGGAGGGTTCTGAGCCCAGCACAAATGAATAATGGGACAAGACAGAACAGCTCAGAGAGAAGAGGGCATGCAGAAACTGAACAACTAACAAACAGGAAAAATGGGAACTAGACCATAAGTGAAACAGTTTCCATGGTAATCAGAGATGCAAATTAAGAATCATCGATTCCTAGCAGGAGGGGCCAGAAATGAATCGCTGAGTGGCCTGGTATATCATTTGATAGTTTTGCACTTAATATACTTGCACTTAAGCCAATACTATGTAAGTGTAGGCAACTGAGATTCCACAGTATATGTTCTATCATTCTCAGTAACTTTATTGTCTTAAACTTGACTTAAAGAGACTCTCCAGGTCTTTATAATCTTGACTGGTTGCTGGACAGTGACCACACTGACAATGTGTTCACTCTGTGCCTGGAGGGGCCCAGGTGGGCAGGCAGGTAATAGGATGACCTGCCACTCACCCTCCAATATAGAATGCTACTCTAACAGGCCTTGTTGCTGGGTGCTACAAACCAAATGTCACTCATGTGGCTATGTTTTACTTTTAAAATGAAGTAAGGGGGCTTCCCTGGTGGCGCAGTGGTTGAGAGTCCGCCTGCCGATGCAGGGGACACGGGTTTGTGCCCTAGTCCGGGAGGATCCGACATGCCGCGGAGCGGCTGGGCCCGTGAGCCACGGCCGCTGAGCCTGCGTGTCCAGAGCCCGTGCTCCACAACGGGAGAGGCCACAACAGTGAGAGGCCCACATACCACAAAAATAAAATAAAATAAAATAAAATGAAGTAGCAATTGCTACCGGGCTCACAGGAGCATACTGAAGTGTTCATTTTTAAAGAGAACTTTTTGAGATTTATCCATGTTATGGATTGCTTGCCCATTATTATACTTAATAACATTGGATATATATTACAGATGTTATTTTGTATAAATATTTCAGAATTAAAAAGGACTCTAGTGAAAGTTCTAAAATGTCATTTATATATATATTTACATTTGTATGCATATATATACATATATACACATACAAAACAATATATATTAGCTTTCATAGTTGCTCTTCCAAAATCATTTTTCAGAAAATATTTCCTTTTAACTCTACAGTCCTTCAAAGAGGCAGCTAAAACGTACTGCATGTTATCTTAGTTTTAAGTACTCAATATAAAAATCACAAAGCTCTCTACAGTATCACACTGAATCAGTGAAAGAGAGAATAAAGAACAACTTTCGAAACACTGCAGTAATTCCACAGTTCATAAAACTTGTATACTTTATTAAGATTTCAACATAAATCAATGTTAGTAAAGATAACTATTTTTTAAATCCATTCAATCATAAATGTACTACATTTGTAGATTATACTCCATTACACAGGTCCCCAGAAGCTCGGAGCACGCACTGAAATAAAATGAATACTCGCATCATTTTCTTCTCACTTTCATGACTTGAGGTTAATTGTAAGCTTCTAAAAACAATCTAGGCTTCACTTGAACTAGCTTCAAATGAGAGGCCAGCAATAAAACAAGCAAGCGTTTTTAGCTAGAGGTCTGGTTTCAATGAACAAGTATAAAAACACTCATTCTTTCATTCCTTGAAGGATTTTTTTAAAACCAAATAATTTAGTAAAGGCATTTGGCCTGCTTTCCTAAAAGAAGTGTAGGTGCTCAGAAAATCAAGCCATAATGGAACTGGGGGATATTTTAATGAAATGTAAAATCATTAGACTAGTCCAGACTACAACTCACACTTGCCCAAAATATCTCCATATCTTCACAGTCCCCAGGAGGGAAGATCCTACCAGAAGGGGGAAGTAGAAGAACAAAAGAGGTCCAAACGGTGGACTCATGAACTTTCTGAGCACTCACCATTGTTCTTCAACAAATACTTGCTGAATGCATATGTGTCTGGCACTAGGCTACAAGGAAACAGTGATGAGCCAAACAATATACTAGTACCTTCCTCCTGGGGTTGACACCTAGCAGGAAAGGCAGACAACAAACCAAATATTTGATTTACCTTTCTGATAATGGCTAGGAAGAAGAATTTGGGAAGGAATTTTTCGAGCCTGGACAGAAGGTTCAAGTACATTTAGGGAGATGGGGCAAGTAAGGAGTGGAACATCCATCTCCTTAAATAGTAACAATGATATGAAACCAAAAACAGGTTCTATTTGGAGAGATCATTCTGTGTTACAAAGTATTTAAATAAGCACGGTCCCATTTAATTGTCAGAGCCCTGCAGGGGAAGGGGAAGGTAGGTTTTATTGTCTCAGTTATTCAGACTAGGAAACTGAGGTTCAGAGAGTAAAAGGACTCCCTTAAGGTGTCACCAACTAAACCTCTATGGATGGTCTCCACTGTGCTGAACCCAATGTGGATGATACACCCTCACAACTCAATGAGAGGAGTTTGCTGGGCCACTTGGATGACAGGGGTGCAGCTGAGGCCATTTCCAGGAAACTTCCTCAGGACCAGGACATCCCTCCTTCAATAACCTGGAAACTGTGAGAGTAGGCATCTCTTCCTTCTGAGGTCCAGAGAGGAAAATATCTCACTCCAGAGTCCTGGAGACCCAAGAAAAGCAGAAGAATCTCTTACAAATGTACTTTGTCAAAAAGAGACCAGGTAAAATTATTTCAAACTATGATGTAACTTCATGATAACATAAAACAGAGAACAGAGCAGCGAGCACATTCTCTCTCTTTTATTGACTATTTTCTTCAAGGAAAATTAATCTGGCCAAAACAGCTTCCTGTATCTACCATTCCATACTGAAACGAGGACTTTTCCTTCTCCCACCACCATCTCCTCCAAAACTGGAGCACTGGATGAGACTGGCAGGTAAATGAATAACCTTTGGGGTTTTTTTCTTCTTATAAAACCATCCTGCTGCACACATCTCAGCAATGTGTCTGTCTTCTATCAAAAGCAGCTCTATAGGGACTTCCCTGATGGCACAGTGGTTAAGAATCCACCTCTCAATGCAGAGGACACGGGTTCGAGCCCTGGTCCAGGAAGACCCCACGTGCCGCGCAGCAACTAAGCCCGTGTGCCACAACTACTGAGTCTGTGCTCTAGAGTCCACGAGCCACAACTACTGGGCCCGTGTGCCACAACTACTGAAGCCTGCGTGCCTAGAGCCTGTGCTCCACAACAAGAGAAGCCACCGCAATGAGAAGCCTGCACACTGCCATGAAGAGTAGCCCCCACTTGCTGCAACTAGAGAAAGACCGCGTGCAGCAATGAAGACTCAACACAGCCATAAATAAATTATTAATTAATTTTAAAAAAAGCAGCTCTATAAAATCGAAATACACTAAAAGATGACCTCAAGCGAGGCTCTGTGGTTTGGCTATAAAAGAGGTGGTGGCGATGGGCATGTAGTTCCACCCCCAACCCGTGGTCCCAGCTCCCTGAGAGCTTTGCAGGACTGCAGTGCAGTAAACAGTTAACAGTAAATGAAAGGAGATGGGAAAGGGGGAGAGGGAGAGAGTTAGGTTGCAATTTCCTTGTGTGCAGTGAGCCTGAGCATTTTCCATTTCAACTGAATATGAAGAATCATGGCCTTGTTTTAAGGATTTAGGAAAAAGAAGACAGTTTAAAACCAAATGCCTGCTCTCTGCCATGGCAGTTCCACTGGCAGGCTGTAATTTGTCAGGGAGAGAAAATGGAAATGCAGTTATGTTTGTGAAATTCATGGGCTGTTTATCAGCTAGGTAAAGCCCAAAGATACAGGTTAGCAGCAAATCTTTCTGTCTGGAAAAGTCTCTCAACGCTGTAAAAGAAAAAGAGAAATTCCCACTATTTTAATATAAAATATAGTTACATTTCATTTTTCTATAGGTTATTCTGAAGCAAAGGGAAGAGGTTAATGGAGGAAAAGAAAGAATCTATAGGACAATAGGCATGTTTCATAGCACATACAGAAGGAACATGAATGTGCATTTCTCAAAAAGAGACATTTCCATTCATGCCCCGACATATGTCTAGCCCATAATTTGGAGGCAAACACCACAAATGACAGTTCTGAGCAAATCACTCCTTTGATACTAGGGTCGCATCAACCAAAAATCTTCTTGGGGGGTAAAAGGTACTGTAATCAATGCAAGCAATAATTTGGGATTTTTCTTTTTTTTTCTTGTCATTCTTGGCTTTTCTGGAAGAATCGAGTTCTCAGTAAAACCTCACCCTTATCTGCAAGTATTAAATGAGCATTCACTAGTTTTGTAGCGAGAAATAATGTACGCAGATAGAAATGTGATAGGCTCCTTAAAAGCCATGTAAAGCAAATTCTGAAAATTGCTTCTTATTCACAGATATTGGTATTTACTTCTGAGCTTCCAGTTTCTAAGCTGTATGTTTTACTCTGAGATACAGTCTTGCTTCATCTTTTCAATGTCAGTATGTCAGTCTTCAATTAAATCAATAATGATGAATATAGAGCTTATTTAGTAATAAACAGAAGGTACATGCACAGACTACAAAAACACCATGTAAATACATCTCAGAATACAGCAGCGCTAAATTTCCATTTCAGCATATCTTACAACCACACTGCGTAACACTAAAGAGACTGGAGTGAAATGACATTTTCAGACCAGGGTTTCCCTGCATGGTTTCCAACCTGATCAGTGTCTGCACTGTTTAAATGAAAAGAGGAAAACACATAAATCATACGCTTTTTCTTCCAGCTTAAACATCCCTTACGGGTATTTCATTCTCTGCAACTTCAAGTGAGCTTCAAAAGTGAATCTAGTCATCAGCATCCAGCCACATGAATAACAGACCATGCTTTCTATCTTCTGATTCTTTGGGGAAATACTTGCTCCCTGGACTCACACAGTACAATTTTACCAAGCTCCTAAAAGGATTGGGGTGTTTCTCCTTCACAGGGTCCTTGTCAGGATTCAAGGCAGCAATCCCCTTAAAGAACATCATACAGCACCGCACACATAACAAGCACTCATTGAATCGTGTTATTTTTGGTATTATCATAATTAGTGATTTTTCTAGTTATTTTCTCTAGATCAGAATTTCTCATTCAAAATGTTGTAACACACCCAGAGAAGGACTGCCACAAAGGAAACTGCAATGATTTTTAGCGGATTTGCGTTCAAATTTTGGCTTCACCATTTAACAAGCATGTAACCTTGGTTAAGTTACTATAACTCACTGAGCTTCATTTTACTTATCTGTGCAACGGAGGTGGTAAAACTTATTTCATGGATTTGGTGCCAGGATTGGATAATAAAACTCCTCACCCCAAGAGGCAGTATAGCAGACAAATATAGAGCATGGAAACTGGGTACAAATGCTAGTGCTGCCAATTACTGTGTAAGCTTGAGCATTCTTTATCTATGACTCAGTTTCCTCACCTGTAAAATGGGCATAGTGGAGTGAATGTGCCTAATATGGTTGTTGTGAGTACTGGATGAGTTATCAATAACTTCCAGAAAAGTGTCTGGAAGTTATAATGATAGCTGCCATTTTTTCATTTAGTAATGAGATATTTATGGAGCAACTACTGCGTATCTGTCACTGTGCTTAGTCACTGAGGACACAAAAAGCAGACATGATCCCTGTGTCTATAAAATGTAAAGTCTAATGGGGAGATAAACACTATTCCAATAATCACATAGATAAATGTTTACTTATGAACTGAGATATGTGCTTGGAAGAAAGCAAACAGTTTTATGAAAGCATAATAAACACGGGAGTCTTCACTGGGGAGAAGGTATTTGAGCCGAGAGCTGAAGGACGAGGAGTTAACTAGGCAAAGAGGACGGGGGACATGGATGCAGGGAAAAGGAGCTGTATGTACAAAGGTCTTGTGGTGAGGGAGCATGTTGCACCAGAGAAAACGACTGGAGACCAGAGTTGAGGCCGGAAATGTATGCGGGGGCCACACCATGCAGGGCTTGGGGGCCTGGGTGAGGATTTGGGATTTTATCCTAAGAGATAAGGAAACTTTGCAGGAATTTAAGCATTGGAAGGCAAAGGGTTGTGACATGATGGGATTTGCATCTTAGGAAGATCTTGCTGACCGATAAATGATTTGGACACAGGCATAAGTATATTCGGGAGACCAGTTAGGAGGCTATGGCAGGTGGGTCTAGAGCTGGTGGTAGAGATGGAATAAATGGGAACATTTAGTGAATTTACTCAGGGGTCTGTTAAGAGTGCACAGTGGCACTTAGCTGCCTTTCCTTTGTCTATCATTGCCTAGCACAGTTCTCCTGTACCTAAAACAAGGGCACAGATACAGACAGACATGTATAATTAGCTATGGAGTGGGACGTGACCTAAGGATGGTCTGGGTCTGAAAGAAAGAGTAGAATGATAGGAGCAAGCTACAGCAAGCACTGTTGTTTTTTTTTTAACATCTTTTTTGGAGTATGATTGCTTTACAACAGTGTGTTAGTTTCTGCTATATAAAAAAGGGAACCAGCTATACATATATATATATCCCCATATCTCCTCCCTCCTGCATCTCCCTCCCACCCTCCCTATCCCACCCCTCTAGGTGGTCACAAAGCACTGAGCTGATCTCCCTGTGCTTTGCAGCTGTTTCCACTAGCTATCTATTTTACATTTGGTAGTGTATATATGCTCATGTCACTCTCTCACTTCATCCCAGCTTACCCTTCCCCCTCCCTGTGTCCTCAAGTCCATTCTCTATGTCTGCATCTTTATTCCTGTCCTGCCCCTAGGTTCTTCAGAACCTTTTTTTTTAGATTCCATAAATACGTGTTAGCATATAGTATTTGTTTTTCTCTTTCTGACTTACTTCACTCTGTATGACAGACTCTAGGTCCATCCACCTCACTACAAATAACTCAATTTCGTTTCATTTTATGGCTGAGTAATATTCCATTGTATATATGTGCCACATCTTCTTTATCCACTGATCTCTCGATGGACACTTAGGTTACTTCCATGTCCTGGCTATTGTAAATAGAGCTGCAATTAACATTGTGGTACATAACTATTTTTAAATTATGGTTTCCTCAGGGTATATGCGCAGTACTGGAATTACTGGGTCATATGGTAGTTCTATTTTTACATTTTTTAAAGAAACTCCATACTGTTCTCCATAGTGGCTGCATCAATTTACATTCCCACCAACTGTGCATGAGGGTTCCCTTTTTCTCCACACGCTCTCCAGCATTTATTGTTTGTAAATTTTTTGAAAATAGCCGTTCTGACGGGTGTGAGGTGATACCTCATTATAGTTTTGATTTGCATTTCTCTAATGATTAGTGATGTTGAGCATTCTTTCATGTGTTTGTTGGCAATCTGTATATCTTCTTTGGAGAAATGTCTATTTAGGTCTTATGCCCAGTTTTGGATTGGGTTGCTTGCTTTTTTGATATTGAACTGCATGAACTGCTTGTAAATTTTGGAGATTAATGCTTTGCCAGTTGCTTCATTTGCAAATATTTTCTCCCGTTAAGGATCTTGCTGTGATTTATGTCATAGTGTGTTCTATGTTTTCCTCTAAGAGTTTTACAGTGTTTGCCCTTAGATATAGGTCTTTAATCCATTTTGAGTATATTTTTGTGTATGGTGTTAAGAAGTGTTCTAATTTCATTCTTTTACATGCAGCTGTCCAATTTTCCCAGCACCACTTACTGAAGAGGCTCTTTTTTCTCCATTGTATATTCTTGCCTCCTTTATCAAAGATAAGGTGATCATATGTGCGTGAGTTAATCTCTGGGCTTTCTATCCTGTTCCATTGATCTATATTTCTGTTTTTGTGCCAGTAACATACTGTCTTGATTACTGTAGCTTTGTAGTATAGTCTGAAGTCAGGGAGCCTGATTCCTCCAGCTCTGTTTTTTGTTCTCAAGATTGCTTTGGCTATTCAGGGTCTTTTGTGTTTTCATACAAATTGTGAAATATTTTGTTCTAGTTCTGTGAAAAATGCCATGGGTAGTTTGAAAGTCATTGCATTGAATCTGTAGATTGCTTTGGGTAGTATAGTCATTTTCACAATGTTGATTCTTCCAATCCAAGAACATGGTATATCTCTCCATCTGTTTGTATCATCTTTAATTTCTTTCATCAGTGTCATAATCTTTTGTCTCCTTAGGTAGGTTTATTCCTAGGTATTTTATTCTTTTTGTTGCAATGGTAAATTGGAGTGTTTCCTTAATTTCTCTTTCAGATTTTTCATCATTAGTGTATAGGAATGCATGAGATTTCTGGGCATTAATTTTGTATCCTGCTACTTTACCAAATTCATTGATTAGCTCTAGTAGTTTTATGGTAGCATCTTTAGGATACTGTGTGTATAGTATCATGTCATCTACAGTGACAGCTTTACTTTTTCTTTTCCAATTTGGATTCCTTTTATTTCTTTTTCTGCTGTGATTGCTGTGGCTAAAACTTGCAAAACTATGTTGAAAAATAGTGGTGAGAGTGGACAACCTTGTCTTGCTCCTGATCTTAGAGGAAATGGTTTCAGTTTTTCACCATGGAGAACGATGTTGGCTGTGGGTTTGTCATATATGGCCTTTATTATATTGAGGTAAGTTCCCTCTATGCCTACTTTTTGGAGGGTTTTTATCATAAAAAAGCTTTGTCAAAAGCTTTTTCTGCATCTATTGAGATGATCATATGGTTTTTCTCCTTCAATTTGTTAATATGGTTTACTACATTGATTGATTTGCGTATATTGAAGAATCCTTGCATTCCTGGGATAAACCCCACGTGATCATGGTGTAAGATCCTTTTAATGTGCTGTTGGATTCTGTTTGCTAGTATTTTGTTGAGGATTTTTGCGTCTATGTTCATCAGTGATATTGGCCCGTAGTTTTCTTTCTCTGGGACATCTTTGTCTGGTTTTGCTATCAGGGTGATGGTGACCTCGTAGAATGAGTTTTGGAGTGTTCCTCACTCTGCTATATTTTGGAAGAGTTTGAGAAGGATAGGTATTAGCTCTTCTCTAAACGTTTGAGAGAATTCACTGGTGAAGCCATCTGGTCCTGGGCTTTTGGTTGTTGGAAGATTTTTAATCACAGTATCAATTTCAGTGCTTGTGATTGGTCTGTTTATATTTTCTAGTTCTTCCTGGTTCAGTCTTGGAAGGTTGTGCTTTTCTAAGGATTTGTCCACTTCTTCCAGGTTGGACATTTTATTGGCATATAGTTGCTTGAGTAATTGTTCATATTCCTTTGTATTTCTGCAGTGTCAGTTGTTACTTCTTTTTCATTTCTAACTCTACTGATTTGAGTCTTCTCCCTTTCTCTTGATGACTGTGGCTAATGGTTTATCAATTTTGTTTATCTTCTCAAAAAAACAGCCTTTAGTTTTATTGGTCTTTGTTAATTGTTCCCTCCACTTCTTTTTCATTTATTTCTGATGGGATCTTTACGATTTCTTTCCTTCTGCTAACTTTGGGGGTTTTATATATTTAAGGTAATTATTGATATGTATGTTCCTATTACCATTTTCTTAATTATTTTGGATCTGTTATTGTAGATCTTTTCCTTCTCTTGTGTTTCCTGCCTAATGAAGTTCCTTTAGCATTTGTTGTAAAGCTGGTTTGGTGGTGCTGAGTTCCCTTAGTTTTTGCTTGCCTGTAAAGCTTTTAATTTCTCCGTTGAATCTGAATGAGATCCTTGCTGGGTAGAGTAATCTTGGTTGCCGGTTTCTCTCCTTCATCACTTTAAATATGTCCTGCCACTCCCTTCTGGCTTGCAGAGTTTCTGCTGAAAGATCAGCTGTTCACCTTATGGGGATTCCCTTGTATGTTATTTGTTGTTTTTACCTTGCTGCTGTTAATATTTTTTCTATATATTTAACTTTTGGTAGTTTGATTAATATGTGTCTTGGCGTGTTTCTCCTTGGCTTTATCCTGTATGGGGCTCTCTGTGCTTCCTAGACTTGATTATTTCCTCTTCCATATTAGGGAAGTTTTCAACTATAATCTCTTCAAATATTTTCTCAGTCCCTTTTTTTTTCTCTTCTTTTTCTGGGTCCCATATAATTTGAATGTTGGTGTGTTTAATGTTGTTCCAGAGGTCTCTGAGACTGTCCTCAATTCTTTTCATTCTTTTTTCTTTATTCTGCTCTTTGGTAGTTATTTCCACTATTTTATCTTCCAGGTCACTTATCCTTTCTTCTGCCCCAGTAATTCTGCTATTTATTCCTTCTAGAGAATTTTTATTTCATTTACTGTGTTATTCATTATAGTTTGTTTCCTCTTTAGTTCTTCTAGGTCCTTGTTAAACGTTTATTTTCTCCATTCTATTTCCAAGATTTTGGATCATCTTTACTATCATTACTCTGAATTTTTTTTCAGGTAGACTGCCTATTTCCTCTTCATTTGTTTGGTCTGCTGGGTTTTTACCTTGCTCCTTCATCTGCTGTGTGTTTCTCTGTCTTCTCATTTTGCTTAACTTACTGTGTTTGGGGTCTCCTTTTAACAGGCTGCAGGTTCATAGCTCCCGTTGTTCTTGGTGTCTGCCTCCAGTGGCTAAGACTGGTTCAGTGGCTTGTGTAGGCTTCCTGGTGGAGGGGACTGGTGCCTGTGTTCTGGTGGATGAGGCTGGATCTTGTCTTCTGGTGGGCAGGACCATGTCCGGTGGTGTATTTTGGGGTGCCTGTGACCTTATTATGATTTTAGGCAGCCTCTCTGCTGATGGGTGGGATTGTGTTCCTGTCTTGCTAGTTGTTTGGCATAGGGTGTCCAGCACTGTAGCTTGCTGGCTGTTCAGTGGAGCTGCATCTTAGCATTGAGATGGAGCTCTCTGGGAGAGTTTTCTCCATTTGATATTATGTGGAGCCGGGAGGTCTCTGGTAGACCAATGTCCTGAACTCGGCTCTCCCACCTCAGAGGTACTAAAATAAAAAATTAAAACAATTATTAAAAATTTCAAAAACTTTATAGTAATAAAAAAAGACAAAAAATATGGACAGACAGAACCCTAGGACAAATGGTAAAAGCAAAGCTATACAGACAAAATCACACAAAGAAGCATACACATACACACTCACAGAAAGAGAAAACGGAAAAAAATATATATATGTATGTAAAAAAAAAGGAAAAGAGCAACCAAATCAATAAACAAATCCACCAATGATAATAAACTCTAAATACTAAACTAAGATAAACGTAAGACCAGAAACAAATTAGATGCAGAAAGCAAACCACAAGTCTACAGTTGCTCCCAAAGTCCACCGCCTTGATTTTGGGATGATTTGTTGTCTATTCAGGTATTCCACAGATGCAGGGTACATCAAGTTGATCGTGGAGATTTAATCCGCTGCTCCTGAGGCTGCTGGGAAAGATTTCCCTTTCTCTTCTTTGTTCACACAGCTCCTGGGGTTCAGCTTTGGATTTGGCCCTGCCTCTGTGTGTAGGTCACCTGAGGGCATCTGTTCCCCGCCCAGACAGGGCAGGGTTAAAGGAGCAGCTGATTCGGGGGCTCTGGCTCACTCAGGCCGGGTGGAGGGAGGGGCACGGATGCGGGGCGAGCCTGTGGCGGCAGAGGCTGGCGTGACGATGCACCAGCCTGAGGTGTGCCCTGTGTTCTCCCAAGGAAGTTGTCCCTGGATCACGGGACCCTGGCAGTGGCGGGCTGCGCAGGCTTCCGGGAGGGGAGGTGTAGATAGTGACCTGTGTTTGCACACAGGCTTCTTGGTGGCAGCAGCCTTAGTGTTTTGTGCCTGTCTCTGGTGTCTGTGCTGATAGCCATGGCTCACGCCCATCTCTGGAGCTCATTTAGGCAGTGCTCTGAATCCCCTCTCCTTGCACCCTGAAACAATGGTCTCTTGCTTCTTAGGCAGGTCCAGACTTTTTCCCAGACTCCCTCCCAGATAGCTGTGGCACACTTGCCCCCTTCAGGCTGTGTTCACGCAGCCAACCCCAGTCCTATCCCTGGGATCTGACCTCTGAAGTCCGAACCTCAGCTCCCAGGCCCCGCCCGCCCCGGCAGGTGAGCAGACAAGCCTCTCGGGCTGGTGAGTGCTGGTCAGCACCGATCCTCTGTGCAGGAATCTCTCCGCTTTGCCCTCTGCAACCCTGTTGCTGCGCTCTCCTCCGTGGCTCCAAAGCTTCCCCCTGCCACCACCCATCTCCACCAGTGAAAGGTCTCCCTAGTGTGTGGAAACCTTTCCTCCTTCACAGCTCCCTCTCAGAGGTGCAGGTCCCATCCCCATTCTTTTGTCTCTGTTTTTTCTTTTGCCCTACCCAGGTACGTGGGGAGTTTCTTCCCTTTTGGGAAGTCTGAGGTCTTCTGCCAGCGTTCAGTAGGTTGTCTGTAGGAGTTGTTCCACGTGTAGATGTATTTCTGATGTATTTGTGGGGAGGAAGGTGATCTCCACGTCTTACTCCTCCGCCATCTTGAACATCCTCTGCAGCAAGCACTCTTGAGGGCGAGTTTTCACATGGACTCCATAGACCAACACCAGCCCAGCCAGAGCAGAGAGCCATCCTGTCACTCAGAAGTTCTGAGGACCCAGGGGCCTCTAGAAATGGGACAAGGCCAAAGCTGTTCTTTTCCTACTGCTGCCTCTTTGCCACCTGCAAAAAAATCAGCACTGATCTACTTAAGATCCACTCCTAAGTCTATGTCAGAGATCAACTGAAAAGGCATCTATCAATCTTTTATGTTAATTATACCTACTTTTCACCAAAAATGCTGCATATCATAACTTGTAAATATTATCTGGTAGATCTCCTCGGTCATAGAGAATAGATCAAGTGTCTGTTTTAGTCTCTATAGATGCTGACACGTCCCGGCAGAATACTGTTTCTAAGCCTGACTCTGTAATGAGGTTTGTTTTCTCTTAAGCTGCTGCTGATGGGGGCAGTTGTCTATTGCTTAGCCTTGACTTTTATAAACACAGATTGTCACTCAAGAAGAATCAAGCATTTATTGAGCATGTACTACCTACCATGCCTACATCAGCTGCTGGAGAATAAGTGGCCCATCCCCAATGTCAAGGATCAGCAGTCTAGTGGGGATGACAGATATAAACCGATTAATTACAACAGGATATGGAAGTGCTAAAATGAGGGCAAGAATAAATTGTGGAAAGCAGAGCTGGGTATAATTGGTGTCCGGGGTGGTACCTAAAATCTCCACAGAATTTGTTGCAAAACGCAATAAAAGTTAGCCTTTCAATTAACAAATTCCTTCTGGCATTTTGTTCTTATCCATTAACCTCACTGAAATTGCCTCATAGTTCCTGCACTATATTATTAATGGAAATGTTTCCCCTCATTATCCAGCAACTTTGTTACATAGATAGTTGTGTTCTGGAAGATGCATGAGAACTTCTTTAACTGATAAAAGAATTAACCTTTTAGACTAAGGCAGCCACTTACTGCTAGACACAACACTCAGGAATTTTGATTACTTAGGAAATACAGAGCATCGATTTTGTATGAGTATGTACATAGCCTAGCAAATAACAATTCATAAGAATAAAATTTTATTATAGTTAAGGGATTAAAGAACAATAATCCTCATAATCATGCTTCTAAACCAGTTGAATCTCAAGTTTTCTAGCTCCCAAAGGATAAAAATGTCACACAAAATCTTTGGGGCCCAGGGCCAGCTCTACAGGAACAGAAGAGGCAGTCATGTGCATGTGATGACTTGAGGATTGCGGAAAAACTATCTACCCTAAAAAATATCTTCCTCGGTGATTAAGCTACTTGGTTATTGGTGGGAATGTAAAAACGATGCCCTCTGACATCCTCTAACTAAGAAATGAATTAAATTGAAGAACACAGGAATTGGGGGATTTGTGGCATAAACAGATTGGTGACTCATACTGTGGCTTCTTTGGAAAGATGTCCTTCTTTCAACCTATCACGCCCTATAACCTACAGAAGAGAATCCAAGCATTCAAGGCCCTCTGTAATCTAAATGCCAACCTACATCCACCAACTTGTATCCCACCTTCCCCATAACAAAGCCTTCACTCCAACGAGATGAGCAGTCACTATCCTCGGCTGGTGCTTTCCTCTTTCCCTCCCAGCAGAGATTGGAACAGGCAGAAATTCTGATGGAGGTAGTGGCAGAATCAGCTCTGTTACTTGAGGGATTTTTCCAGCACCATACAGTGAGTTCCAAAGTCCCAAATTATATTATCAACAATCAAATTAGCAACTGAACAAAAGAGTCATCTCAGAAATAAACATCTAGAAATAGACTCCTGACTCGATGTAATGAGCTAAAACAACAGGTAGCCTTCCTGAGGGATCTAGATTCTATGCCCTCAAAGGCATTACAGAAGGGATCAGGCTTTACTGGGAAAATGGCACGTTAACCAAAGATCTGGTTAACAAAATCTTTGGTACCAAATGAGAGATGAGGGCATAATAACAACCACAATAATAGGTGACATTTATTCAGCACTTGCAGTGCACCAGGCACTATTCTAAATGCCTTACGTGTATTGATCCACTTAATCCTCACAAGGAGCCCTCTGAGGTAGGTAATGTTTATTATGCCCACATTAGAGGTGAGAAAAATGAGGTCAAAGGTTGAATAACTTGCTCCAAACTACACAATGCCTAAGTACTAGAATCAGAATTCGACTTCAGGATACATAATTTAAGAATCTACGCCCTTAACTCAGTAGCCAGGTAAGGAAACGTCACACTATAGGTAGGACTATGTATATGAAGTGGATCTTAATGCTTCAGGTTTTCTGGGATAAAAATATTTACTGATTAAAAGTGAAGAAAAGGGGGCTTCCCTGGTGACGCAGTGGTTGAGAATCTGCCTGCCAATGCAGGGGACACGGGTTCAAGCCCTGGTCTGGGAGGATCCCACGTGCCGTGGAGCGACTAAGCCCGTGAGCCACAACTACTGAGCCTGCTTGTCTGGAGCTTGTGCTCCGCAACAAGAGAGGCCGCAACAGTGAGAGGCCCGCGCACCGCGACGAAGAGTGGCCCCCGCTCGCCGCAACTAGAGAAAGGCCACGCACAGAAACGAAGACCCAACACAGCCAAAAAATAAATAAATAAAAAAATTTTTTTAAAAAGTGAAGAAAAGGAATGTGCTTATTTTCTATAATTGCTGAATTATTTGCTTTATCCAACCAAAACGCAAAGAACAAAAAGCCTTCTTACCAAATACATCTTCAGACACAGGAAATATGAGGAAATGCTTTTTCCCAAATTACAGTAAAGTTTAAGGAATTGGATCAAAATTTTCTCCAAAAGTCTAGAAAAAAGATACACAACCTGACCTACAAGGTTTACTGTGAATTTATCCCACTTGGCAAATGTCTTAACCTGAAGCAAGTTAATTGCTTTTTAGAAGAGTTTTCAAAGAAAATATTAAATCTTATTGCACCTTATATTTCCCTCAATAGTTCTAAACATGAGTCATAATAATTGATTTGCAACATGAATATTTCACTTGCTTGCTTCTAAGTTACACAATGGAATAATATGCATCTATTACAATCAGCTTTATGACTAGTTTTTGGTTAAGAGATAAAAAGTCTTATACTATAGTTTTAATGAAAAATGACACAAAACTTTATATTTAGTATGAATACATGGCTGGGAATACGAATTCATAGGAAATAGGCTAGCAGAAAACGGTAATGTTAATAAAATAGTTGTCTTTGGTGGCATGTTGGGATTTTTTTCTTTATGCTCTTATGTATTTCCATCTTTCTAGAATAAACATCTCTACATTTGTAAGAAAAGAAAGTAAAACTTTAAAGTATATATGAACAAGAAAGTCATTAGCAATCCAAGTTCTATTTCTACACTCAGCCCTTTCAAAGAACATTTTACCATCTAGCTAAGAAAATTCTCTTTGACCCATACACAAGCTATAAGTTTACCTTTATGAGATCTTTCAGCATTTTATAGACAACCACCAATCCAGAATAATAAAGAAAATCAGGCATTTTTCTCTAGGGGGGAAAAAAACATTTTTTCTTTAATTGAGAAGAAATAAAATAGGCTTTGGACTGCATTTGAATCCTGGTTCAAATACTTCAGCAAATTAGTTAGGCTCTCCGAGCCATAGCTTTCCCATGTGTAAAAAGAAAAAGTTGCTCTTAGAATTAAATTCAGCAGCACCAGTCAAGTGACTAGCTCAGATGACTGCTACCCCAGCTGACCTCTGCCTGCACCTGCAGTGCTAGTTTCCTTTTCTCTCTCTTAGCCCTTAAACCTAGAACAGCACCCAATATTGAAAGGAAACACTAGTGAATTTCACGTAAGATCTGCATTTTAGATTCACCTAAAATACCAGGGGCAAAGTGAGGGACAGAGAAAATTCAATACCATTTTCCAGTCAACATGTGTATCTATCGTTCTTGTCAATATAGTATGATTCCAGTTCTTAAATGAGCGCTTAACTTCCTGAAGGAGAACGAAAAATTAAGTTACTTAATTTTAAACATATTTTTCATAAAATAATGTGTGTTAAATTTACCCATTGAGCTTATTTTCTGTCCGTCTGATTTATCTTCTTTCTTTCTTTCCCTATATTATTTTCAACAAATGGAGAACGCAGTAGTTACTTTATTAAATACCCAAAATGCTTAGTATTTTCTTATAGCTAGATAATAAATCAGGCACAATTTTATCTAGTATGCTAAAATATGTTATAATTCACATACGTCAAGAAATATATCAAAGAAAAGTTTTCTTCCGCTTAGTGTAAATGGTTAGTAGAACGGGCTAGAACCATCATGTGATGCTTCAAACAGGCATTTTCTCCTGGAGAACCTTCACAATCTTTCTCAACTCCTGACCTTCAAAGTTTCCTTAATAGCATTCTATTCCTTCATAATATAGTTATTTTAACTGGTTTTACAGATCATACAGTCCTTCTTACCTAGTATCAGTGTTAGGACAAGTATGAAATAGGATTAGATGTGTATAACTGAGATTTTATCATAAGAATGTCATTTCTATAAGCATTCATTACTCTTACATTTGTGGAGTTAGTAACTCTTGTCTCTGCCTTGCTAATTCCCACTTTTTTTTTTAGATCTTTTATTAAATAATACCCATTGGGGAAGGCTTTTCTGAACATCTCCCTCTCCCACTCCTCTCCCCCAACTCACCACTCAGATGAGGTTGGGGGCTGTAATTACATCTTTTCACTATACACTAGGTTTCTACTTTATACCACTGTCACAACAGTAACTAAATCATTACTATTTAATCCTCCACTTAATGTCCGTCCATCTGAATAAACTACGATTTCCATGGAACAAGGATGTACTTGTCTTATTCATCTTTGTACCTCAGGTCCTCCTGTGGTATCTGACCTATAAAAGATGCTCAGTAAATAATTACTGAATAAATGAATGCATGAAGCCTTTGCTTGCTGCCAGTAGAAACATCCAGGTTTCTGCTTTCAGCTCAGGGTAAAACAGCCTGAATCTCAAGGGCCCATTTAGAATCAACTGTATTCACTGTGTAGTTTAGTAAAAGTATGTCAAGGAACCATTTTTTCAGCTTCCAGTATAAATATCTACACCAAAATAAGCAAAGTTTGCCTGCCGTTCACACAAAGTATTTGTGTTACCAAAGATTATTTACAACTGCAGAGTTGACAGCAAAAGATGCTTTCTAAATCCAGATGTGTAAAGGCTACTGCTTTATCAATTGTTTTTTTTTTTTCTTGAAGATTTACTATGAGAATTGATGGAAGGTCTACTTGCAGACATAACAAGGGCTATTTCTGATAGCTATCAGAAAGATCATATGCAATGAAGATGAAGTATATTATGAAGCATGAACAGAATTAAAATCAGAAAGATTGAAGTTAGTGCGCTTAGAAAGAATGTAACATAGAAATTTCTCTAGTGAACTAGGGTCAGAGTTGCCCTAAACCCCACAACAATAAACAAGCCCAGAGAGCCAACAAGATCACTTTCATGGAGCAGAGAGAGTTTTTGAGCCGACAGAATGTTCACCGTGGAGTAGCCTCTAGGTTTACACATTACTTTAATAACAGGGTAATTCAGGTTACTCTACTTGCCTTCTGAAGTCATGGTAAACAGCTTTATTCTGGGACAGGAAGCAGGCATGGTGTCAAGTGGGCTGCTTAAACTCCCGCCGTGTGCCAAAAAGGAAATAATGAGAACACAGGAGTGAAAAGCAAAGCTTCAAACCCTCATTACAGCAGGCACCACACAGTTAACAAAAAGCTACACCAAAGGATTTGAGACAATAATATAGGCTTTTTCCTAACTTTGTTCAACGAATAATTATAGACTTCTTCGTGCCAGGCACTGAGCATGGTTTTAGTGATAAAGACAGGCTCACGCCTTCACTGAATTTATTATACAAAATGTCTTCTGAAATACAATGTAGCAGCACTAGTTTCTAAAGAGCGTTGGTAAATGTTCTTCACTTGTTTATCATTAATGAATACTATAAATGACATACCAGGTGTCCCAGTCACTTAGAAACCTTTCCAAGAGTTGACAAATGAGTGACCCAAATGATAAATCTAAGAGAGTCTAAAACGGAGGCCACTGAAGTCGGCAGAGTGGGGACGTTGTCATGTCAGACATGGGACTTGAGCCGGGCTTTGAAAGAATGGACACCTGGAGAAGAGGGAATTGGACCTTGAGGCTGTGAGGAAAGGCACAGAGAAGAAGTGGAAGCGGGAGTGCTGCTGGCATCAAGGAGAAAGTAGATGGGTTTGACTGACTCCTCAATTACCTTATACTTTACACTGTGAAGTCCTGAGTGTTCAGAAGAAAAGGTTGAAGAAGTCCCCGCATTAGAAAGACTAATCTGGTAGCAGTTTCTGAAATCTGGTTTGAAAAATGGTGCCAGCTGGCTTAATTAGTATCACCTGGGGCACTTTAGGAGTAATACAGATCCCAGGTCCCAGACACCCTCGTTCCTAGAAACAGAAACTGTACCTAAGAGAATGGATTTTTTTTTCAACTCGGACCTTAAGTGATTTTCTATGTGATTCTGAGGCACAGCCAGATTTGGAAGTTATAGAAGATGAAATGAAAGTCTCTGACTGCACTGGCTTAGGAAACGTGACCAGGGCCAGGCCTAGGGAGAGTTTAGCGTCCCTGAAAGACAGGCAGACTGCTCAGTCTAAGTCAAAACTATAAGGTCTACCTGACATCTGGAAATATTTGTAGGAACTTTTGACCCCCCAAAATACATTACTCTCACATTGCTGGGCTCAATGTTTAGAATAAAAGGTTTATTATGCACGACTCCACATGAATCAAAAAACTACATCTGCACATCTTGACTCCATCTGTTTTCTCCTACCCCCCATCCCATGAGGAGAAGGCAAGTTCCTTGAAGGCAGAGAACTCACTCCCTGCTCCATCTCAGCCCCTACAATGGTGTTAGCACAGACTACGCAAGCAATCATTTCTTTAAATAAATGCATAAATGAAGAAAAACCAGTCTTTTTGATCACTGGAAAAAGCAGCTGACATTCACAGATATTTGGGAACCATGTCTAAAATACCCATTTCCCAGGTAAAGACTGAAAAAATTAAATTATGTCCACCATGGATACTGAATGCTTTTGTATACTCTGGAGGGTTCCAAGATAGGGAGGTGACCTGGAAGAAACTTTAAAGAAAACAATGAGGCAAGGCAACGAGGCAGGAGGAGTACCAAAATCCTCATAGTGGGGTAATTTCAGTCTGATTATAAAGCATCTGTCATCTGCAGACATTATGCCTTTCTGGATTTTTTTTTTCACCTCCTATTGTCTGCAACAGAATTTCTGGGTCATAAAGGAATTTCTTCCCTTCCCATTTTAAGAGTTCTAGAAGTTTGAGAGAATATCTTTAAATGCCCAGAGTTTAGCATTTGAGAGTTGGTAAACCTTACATATTCATTTTTCTAAACATGAGCAAGGCTGTGATGGCTATATAACCAATTATTAATCCTTTAATTCAGATTTTTAAAAACCATTTTAATTTGGCATACTTAGTTGAAATGACCATGTTGTTGAGTTATCTTCCTAGTTTCTTCATTCATGACTTTTAGGAGCATCAACCTGACTTTAAAAGAGGGAAACTGAGGCCTGGAGAGTTGACTCTATGTCAGATCTCAATGGTTACGCAGTTTCAGAGCCACCACTACAAGCAAGGGCTCTACAACAAGAGTGAAGTCTACAATATGATGCTTCCTCTCTTAAAACAAATAAACTCCTACGATTTAATGTACTTTAAGCCTAGCGCTTTTTCTTACATAGGCATTTTTTCTTTCAGTAAAGTAATCAAGAAGAAGCAACTTAATGAGAAACTGGTTTTAAATGTCTGTGGATAAGATTCCTAATTTTAAATAATTCCATTTTACCAACTAAGAGGGATTAAATTGTCCTTAAGACAGATTAGGAGGGGAAAGCATAACATGTAGAAATAAAGTATGCTTAGTTTTTTCAACACGTTTTTAATATAGAGCATTAGTTAGGGGTGGCACCTGCCTCTGCAGATAGGAGTATTTTTATTACACTGTATTGTTTAAAATCACTGGAGCATGATAACAATGGAAAGCAGACCTATCTGGTTTTATTATTGTTTTTAAATTCTTTACCAATAACTCTCCCCTGACTCACTGCATCTGAGGCGCACTTCGTAGGCCACTGCAGAGGGTCGAAGAGGAGGTGCACTAAGAGATAACCCAACGACACAAGTCACTGCCACAAGTATCGTCACCAGGGGTAGAAATAATATTGGAGGAACATCATAAAACATTTAAGATCTTAGTAAAGGGTATAAAAATAGGTTGCAGGGGCTTCCCTGGTGGCGCAGTGGTTAAGAATCTGCCTGCCAATGCAGTGGACACGGGTTCAAGCCCTGGTCTACAAAGATCCCACATGCTGCGGAGCAATTAAGCTCGTGTGCCACAACTACTGAAGCCCACGTGCCTAGAGCCCACGCTCCACAACAAGAGAAGCCACTGCAATGAGAAGCCCGCGCACCGCAATGAAGAGTAGCCCCCCTGGAGCTTCCCTGGTGGCGCAGTGGTTAAGAATCTGCCTGCCAATGCAGTGGATACGGGTTCAAGCCTTGGTATACAAAGATCCCACATGCTGCGGAGCAACTAGGCCCGTGAGCCACAACTACTGAGCCTGCGCGTCTGGAGCCTGTGCTCCGCAACAAGAGAGGCCGCGATAGTGAGAAGCCCACGCACCGCGATGAAGAGTGGCCCCCGCTTGCCACAACTAGAGAAAGCCCTCGCACAGAAGCGAAGACCCAACACAGCAAAAATAAATTTTTTAAAGAAAAAGAGTAGCCCCCGCTCGCCACAACTAGAGAAAGCCTGCACGCAGCAATGAAGACCCAACGCAGCCAAAAATAAATAAATAAATAAATTTATTATTTTTTTTTAAATGGGTAGCAGTGAACTAAAGGCAGTTCAAAGTGTATCTGGGTGATGCGTTGGATGAGAAAGCTTTGAGTATAGGGCATATGAAAGTTCCACAAACTGAATGAAAGACTGTTCTAGGGGCAGCTCTTCAGCCTCCTCAGACCAAAGGAACTCGCCTTCAGTTTCTCCATTAGGATCAGGCCCTGCTTTGCCTCACCATCCATTTACTAATGTGTTAATTATTAATTGATAGGTTAATGTAAAACAAACAAAGTAGTGAACACAGATATACAGAATAAATTCTATAAAGCTGAAGAACAGCTCAAAATGTGACATGGAGGAAGGGTCCCCATGTTTCTCACCCAGCGACTTGCATGCCTGACTTTGTGCTGCTCAAGATACCTGTCTTGGTCACCCATTCTTTCCAAAGCCCATCCTGTGTGGTAGGGAAAACAATTTGGACGCCTGGGTAGGGGTCCCAGGACTTACATACTAGTCAGGTGCCACTTTCTTCACTCACAGTTCAGGGTGTCACCCTCCCTGAGGTATACAATGACAGTTACAAACAGGGAAACTGACTTTGGGCAACACATTTCTCCATCCTATGGTCAAGGTTTCTGCTGTCCAGGGTTTCATGGTCAAAAAATTAAGGTCAATGCTAAATATTATATCCTCCTCACAGAGAGTCACGATACAGTTTAGTCATATCACAGGCTCTAAGAATGCTGAAGAAACATGTCTAACCAGGTGTTTCTGAAAAATCAGTAGACCACAGAACCCTCTTTTTTTAATTGGGGTACAGTTGTTTTACAATGTTGTGTTAGTTTCTACTGTACAGTGAAGTGAATCAGTCATATGTATACACATATCCCCTCTTTTTTGGATTTTTCTTCCCATTTGGGTCACCACAGAGCACTAAGTAGACTGCCCCGTGCTATACAGCAGGTTCTCATTAGTTATCTATTTTATACATATTAGTGTACATATGTCAATCCCGATCTCCCAATTCATCCCCCCCGCCCCCTTTCCCCCTTGGTGTCCATACATTTGTTCTCTATGTCTGTGGCTCTATTTCTGCCTTGCAAACAGGTTCATCTGTACCATTTTTCTGGATTCCACATATATGCGTTAATATACGATATTTGTTTTTCTCTTTCTGACTTACTTCACTCTGTACAACACTCTCTAGGTCTATCCACGTCTCTACAAACAACCAAATTTCGTTTTTATTGCTGAGTAGTATTCCACTGTGTATATGTACCACATCTTCTTTATCCATTCCTCCGTCAGTGGACATTTAGGTTGCTTCTATGACCTGGCTATTGTAAATAGTGCTGCAATGAACACTGGGGTGCATGTGTCTTTTTTTTCTAACATCTTTATTGGAGTATAACTGATAATTACTTTAAAATGTTGTGTTAGTTTCTGCTGTATAACAAAGTGAATCAGCTATATGTATACATATATCACCATATCCCCTCCCTCTTGCGTCTCCCTCCCACCCTCCCTATCCCACCCCTCTAGGTGGTCACAAAGCACTGAGCTAATCTCCCTGTGCTATGCAGCTGCTTCCATAGCCATTCTGACCGGTGTGGAGTGACACCTCACTGTAGTTTTGATTTGCATATCTCTAATAATTAGTGATGTTGAACATCTTTTCATGTGCCTCTTGGCCATCTGTATGTCTTCTTGGAGAAATGTCTACTTAGGTCTACCACAGAACCCTTTTTGCACAGAGCACCTATTAGTATGAATATATTTGTGGACCAGCATTCTACATTCAGAACCAAGTGGAATTACGATATTCAACCTTCCTCCTAAACATATTTTCTGAAACAGAACACATATATGGAAAAGCAAGTACTTACATTTGGTTGTATGAATAACGAAATGACCTGAATTACAGAATCCAGAGTATAAATACCAGGCTAAATGATGGCCAAACTTGAAAGAAGAAACCCATTAATGTATTACTGGTGTTCATATATATGTTAAATTTAATAATGGTAGAACAGTGTTGAATATATAATTGCATGTACTTCACAGGCACATGGATATACAAAGCCTATGAGCAGTTAACTGTTCACCTCAACTTTTACCACCCAAGAATTCTCTGGTTATGAATTCTTTTTCTGGTTGTAAATTATCAAAAGGTTAAAAATGAGGATTTTTTTATTCTCAATTTAAGTCAAAGACAGTCTCCTAATGTATTTGGATTTAGAGTATTTCCATTTTACAAAAAGAGCCACACAAAGAGAGAAGACAGCAGATGCAAGAAGAACTACAATCCTGCAGCCCCTGGAACAAAAACCACATTCACAGAAAGATAAACAAGATGAAAAGGCACAGGGCTATGTACCAGATGAAGGAACAAGATAAAACCCCAGAAAAAGAACTAAATGAAGTGGAGACAGGCAACCTTCCAGAAAAAGAATTCAGAATAATGATAGTGAAGGCAATCCAGGACCTTGGAAAAAGAATGGAGGCAAAGATCGACAAGATACAAGAAATGTTTAACAAAGACCCAGAAGAATTAAAGAACAAACAGAATTAAACAATATAATAATTGAAATGAAAAATATACTAGAAGGAATCAATAGCAGAATAACTTGGGCAGAAGAATGGATAAGTGACCTGGAAGACAGAATGGCGGAATTCACTGCTGTGGAACAGAATAAAGAAAAAAGAATGAAAAGAATGAAGACAGCCTAAGAGACCTCTGGGACAACATTAAACGCAACAACATTCGCATTATAGGGGTCCAGAAGGAGAAGAGAGAGAGAAAGGACCTGAGAAAATATTTGAAGAGATTATAGTCGAAAACTTCCCTAACATGGGAAAGGAAATAGCCACCCAAGTCCAGGAAGCACAGAGGATAAACCCAAGGAGAAACACGTTGAGACACACAGTAATCAAATCAGCAAAAATTAAAGAAAAAGAAAAATTATTGAAAGCAGCAAGGGAAAAACGACAAATAAAATACAAGGGAACTCCCATAGGGTTAACAGCTGATTGTTCAGCAGAAACTCTACAAGCCAGAAGGGAGTGGCAGGACATATTTAAAGTGATGAAAGGGAAGAACCTACAACCGAGATCACTCTACCTGGCAAGGATCTCATTCAGATTCAATGGAGAAATCAAAAGCTTTACAGACAAGCAAAAGCTAAGAGAATTAAGCACCACCAAACCAGCTCTACAACAAATGCTAAAGGAACTTCTCTAAGTGGGAAACACAAGAGAAGAAAAGGACCTACAAAAACAAACCCGAAACAATTAAGAAAATGGTCATAGAAACATACATATCGATAATTACCTTAAACGTGAATGGATTAAATATTCCAACCAAAACACACAGGCTCACTGAACGGATACAAAAACAAGACCCACATATATGCTGTCTACAAGAGACCCACTTCAGACCTAGGGACACATAAGACAGAAAGTGAGGGGATGGAAAAAGATACTTCATGTAAATGGAAAGCAAAAGAAAGTTGGAGGAGCAATACTCATATCAGATAAAATAGACTTTAAAATAAAGAATGTTACAAGAGACAAGGAAGGACACTACATAATGATCAAGGCATCAATCCAAGAAGATATAACAATTATAAATATATACGCACCCAACATAGGAGCACCTCAATACATAAGGCAACTGCTAACAGCTATAAAACAGGAAATCAACAGTAACACAGTAGTAGTGGGGGACTTTAAAACCTCACTTACACCAATGGACAGATCATCCAAACAGAAAATTAATAAGGAAACATAAACTATAAATGACACAATAGACCATATAGATTTAATTGATATTTATAGGATATTCCATCCAAAAACAGCAGATTACACTTTCTTCTCAAGTGCTCATGGAACATTCTCCAGGATAGATCACATTTTGGGTCACAAATCAAGCCTCAGTAAATTTAAGAAAACTGAAATAATATCAAGCATCTTTTCTGACCACACGCTGTGAGATTAGAAATCAATTATGGGCAAAAAAAAATGTAGAAAACACGAACACATGGAGGCTAAACAATACATTACTAAATAACCAAGAGATCACTGAGGAAATCAAAAAATACCTAGAGACAAATGACAATGAAAACACGATGATCCAAAACCTACGGGATGCAGCAAAAGCAGTTCTAAGAGGGAAGTTTATAGCAATACAAGCCTACCTCAAGAAACAAGAAAAACCTCAAATAAACAATCTAACCTTACACCTAAAGGAACTAGAGAAAGAAGAACAAACAAAATCCAAAGTTAGCAGAAGGAAAGAAATCATAAAGATCGGAGCAGAAATAAATGAAATAGAAATAAAACAATAGCCAATATCAATAAAACTAAAAGCTGGTTCTTTGAGAAGATAAACAAAATTGATAAACCATTAGCCAAACTCATCAAGAAAAAGAGGGAGAGGACTCAAATCAATAAAATTAGAAATGAAAAAGGAGAAGTTAAACAGACACCACAGAAATACAAAGCATCCTAAGAGACTACTACAAGCAACTCTATGCCAATAAAATGGACAACCTGGAAGAAATGGACAAATTCTTAGAAAAGTATAACCCTCCCAGACTGAACCAGGAAGAAACAGAAAATATGAACAGACCAATCCAAGTAAAGAAATTGAAACTGTGATTAAAAATCTTCCAACAAACAAAAGTCCCAGACCAGATGGCTTCACAGGCAAATTCTACCAAACATTTAGAGAAGACCTAACACCCATCCTTCTCAAACTTTTCCAAAAAATTACAGAGAAAGAACACTCCCAAACTCATTCTATGAGGCCACCATCACCCTGATAACAAAACCAGACAAAGATACTATAAAAAAAGAAAATTATAGACCAATATCACTGATGAATATAGATGCAAAATTCCTCAACAAAACACTAGCAAACAGAATCCAACAACACATTAAAAGGATCATACACCATGATCAAAAGGGATTTATCACAGGGGTGCAAGGATTCTTCAACATACGCAAATCAATCAATGTGATACACCACATTAACAAACTGAAGAATAAAAACCATATGATCATACCTATAGATGCAGAAAAAGTGTTTGACAAAATTCAACACCAATTTATGATAAGCACTCTCCAGTAAGTGGGCACAGAGGGAACCTGCCTCAACATAATAAAGGCCATATATGACAAATCTACAGCAAACATCATTCTCAATGGTGAAAAACTGAAAGCATTTACTCTAAGATCAGGAACAAGACAAGGATGTCCAATCTCACCACTACTATTAAACATAGTTTTGGAAGTATTCTATACACTAATGATGAAAAAATCTGAAAGAGAAATTAAGGAAATACTCCCATTTCCCATTGCAACAAAAAGAATAAAATACCTAGGAATCAACCTACCTAGGGAGACAAAAGACCTGTATGCAGAAAACTATAAGACACTGATGAAAGAACTTAAAGATGATACCAACAGATGGAGAGATATACCATGTTCTTAGGTTAGAAGAATCAATATCATGAAAATGACTGTACTACCCAAAGCAATCTACAGATTCAATGCAATCCCTATCAAATAACCAATGGCATTTTTTTACAGAAGTAGAACAAACAATCTTAAAATTTTTATGGAGACACAAAAGACCCCGAATAACCAAAGCAGTCTTGAGGGAAAAAAACAGAGCTGGAGGAATCAGACTCCCTGACTTCAGACTATATTACAAAGCTACAGTAATCAAGACAATATGGTACTGGCACAAAAACAGAAATATAGATCAATGGGACAGGAGAGAAAGCCCAGAGATAAACCCACATGCCTATGGTCAACTAATCTATGACAAAGGAGGCAAGGATATACAATGGAGAAAAGACAGTCTCTTCAATAAGTGCTGCTGGGAAAACTGGACAGCTACATGTAAAAGAATGAAATTAGAACACTCCCGAACACCATACACAAAAGTAAACTCAAAATGGATTAGAGACCTAAATGTAAGACCGGACACTATAAAACTCTTAGAGGAAAACATAGGAAGAACACTCTTTGACGTAAATCACAGCAAGCTCTTCTTTGATCCACCTCCTAGAGTAATGGAAATAAAAACAAAAATAAACAAATGGGACCTAATGAAACTTAAAAGCTTTTGTACAGCAAAGGAAACCATAAACAAGACGAAAAGACACCCCTCAGAATGGGAGAAAATATTTGCAAACAAATCAACGGACAAAGGATTAATTTCCAAAATATATAAACAGCTCATGCAGCTCAATATTTAAAAAAGAAACAACCCAATCCAAAAATGGACATAAGACCTAAACAAACATTTCTCCAAAGAAGACATAGAGGTGGCCAAGAAGCATATGAAAAGCTGCTCAACATCACTAATTATTAGAGAAATGAAAATCAAATCTACAATGAGGTATCACCTTACACCAGTTAGAATGGGCATCATCAGAAAATCTCAAAACAACAAATGCTGGAGAGGGTGTGGAGAAAAGGGAACCCTCTTGCACTGTTGGTGGGAATGTAAATTGATATAGCCGCTATGGAGAACAGTATGGAGGTTCCTTAAAAAACTAAAAATAGAATTACCATACGACCCAGCAACCCCATTACTGGGCATATACCCAGAGAAAACCATAGTTCAAAAAGACACATGCATCCCAATGTTCATTGCAGCACTATTTACAATAGCCAGGTCATGGAAGCAACCTAAATGCCCATTGACAGATGAATGGATAAAGAAGATGCAGTACCTATATTCAATGGAATATTACTCAGCCATAAAAAGGAACAAAATTGGGTCACTTGTAGAGATGTGGATGAATTTAGAGACTGTCATACAGAGTGAAGTAAGCCAGAAAGAGAAAAACAAATATCGTATATTAACGCACATATGTGGAACCTAGAAAAATGGTACAGATGAACTGGTTTGCAGGGCAGAAATTGAGACACAGATGTAGAGAACAAATGTAGGGACACCAAGGGGGGAAAGGGGTGGGGGAGGGTGGTGGTGTGATGAATTGGGAGACTGGAATTGACATATATACACTAATATGTATAAAATGGATAACTAATAAGAACTTGCTGTATAAAAAAATAAAATTTAAAAAAAAACAGCCACACATTTCTTCAAATGTATGTGATCTTTTAATAGGAAGTTTTAAAATTTTGAAAATGCATGGGTATCAATTCAATTAATGTGCTTTTTAACACATTTCTAGCCACCTGTTATTCTGACACTACATTTAGCAGATGTTGTCTCCAAGGCCAATTAGGTTTTTTCATCCAGGAAGGGTGTGGGAGGTGATAGATTCTTGCTGCCATGCAAGAGCAAAACTTCACATTAATTACTTTACATTCATTACTCTCAATTTACAGCCTATTTTTTCTGGCATGTCTAATTTTCTGTGTCATATTGTTTCCTTTACCCTTTATAACAACCTCTGTTAGTGGACTTTCTCTCTCTTTGGGGGCTGTTAGTTACAAGACGTCCTGAATCAGATGTCATTAGCTCATACGACATTCATCTTCTTTCAGGATTAGAAAAATCACGAAATAATGATTAGAGACAGGGTGTTTTGAAATATCCTAACCATATTTCTCAATTCAATATTGATTTAAGTGATTAATTTTTCTATGATGATACAGCATCCTGACCAATCAAATATAACGTTTACAAGGTGCATTAATCATAGTTTACAGTTTTCTTATAGGTATGATAGATAGTGAACGTTTTATGAATCAATAAACTGACAAAAAGTATTCAGGACTGGAAATATAGAAGCAGACACAGGACTTGCACAATTTTTATATGTTTTTAAAATTCCAGCAATCTCTCAAGTATAAACTCCATTTCAGTCTATATTTAAGGGTTTCTTTTTTTCTCTCACTGTTGTGGCCTCTCCCGTTGCGGAGCACAGGCTCCGGACACGCAGGCTCAGCGGCAATGGCTCACAGGCCCAGCCGCTCCATGGCATGTGGGATCTTCCCGGACCGGGGCACGAACCCGTGTCCCCTGCATCGGCAGGTGGACTCTCAACCACTGCGCCACCAGGGAAGCCCCTTAAGGGTTTCTTTTATCAGCTTGTTTTCAACATTATGGAGCAACAGAAAACAAGTTCAAAACTTTAATAAAATGGAAAATGGAAAATAATAGCTAGTAGGGTGATTTATCCAGAGAAAACAATATTTTAAGTAGAAATGCATAAAAATGATTTGTATATGTTTCAATTCCTTGGATAACAGTCAAGATTGAAAGATTAAACCTAAAGTATAGTGGACAGAAATGGATCAAGATTTTGCTAAGAGAACAGAGATATTGTGACAATAAAGGTTTCCTCTCAGAATTCTAATCATAATGTTTCTTTTTATTATTTTTTACTCTTTAGACTAATTCACACATTCATACCATTATCTTATGAATAATTGATTTATTTTTTTTTTAATTTTTGGCTGTTGGGTCTTCATTGCTGCACGAGGGCTTTCTCTGGTTGTGGCGAGCAGGGGCTACTCTTCATTGCGGTGCACGGGCTTCTCATTGCAGTGGCTTCTCTTGTTGTGGAGCATCGACTCTAGGCACACGGGCTTCAGTAGTTGTGGCATGTGGGCTCAGTAGTTCTGGCACACGGGCTCAGTAGTTGTGGCTCGCCGGCTGTAGAGCACAGGCTCAGTAGTTGTGGTGCATGGGCTTAGTTGCTCCGTGGCATGTGGGATCTTCCTGGACCAGGGCTCGAACCCATGTCCCCTGCATTGGCAGGCGGATTCCTAACCACTGTGCCACCAGGGAAGCCCCTTGATTGATTTTTTAATTTATTTTGATGTAATTTTGATTGTTGCCAATTTCATCTTGTATATTTTAGTTCCATATTTTATCCTTCCTATTGGAACCCAAGAATTACATGTTAAGCCCCAGAGGGCTTTCCACACTCTCAGCTTACCCTTGTTTCTAACATGAGGAAATTGCCTACATTGTTCCAATGGCTGCTCCTTCCCTGGAGCAAATTTTTCAAAGGCAGAATTTTGAGCAGCAGCTCTTTCATCTTGACATGTGCTGGAATGGAGCTTCTAAATATGTGGAGCTGAAAAGGGAATCCCTAGGTGAGAATAGGGTCATATCATTTGGTTTCCTGCACCTGTAGCCAGCTCTGCTACAGTAGAGCCTAATTATGTGAGAACGAATATCATGATAAAAGGGGATACATGACCAGTCTCATATTCACGACATGACCAGTCTCATATTCACCTGTAGCTCTTGAGTTCCCAGAGCCCAGGTTGATCTGCCCAGTGGGCAAGGAGGAAAACGGTGTCCACTGCCTGTCTGATGACAGCAGTCAAGGACTGACTCTCAGACAGCACGCTTGATCTTAGGAAATCGACTCTTGGAAATTCAACTGAATCCAAAATGTTACTTCTCTGAGTTTGGCATTTCATTGGTCTCTTCTGAGAGTTTTAACCAAGAGATGCTTCCATTTACTCAGAAAACAGCCCAGTGCTTGAGAAAAAAGAATCTGAAAATTCTCTTATGCCCCCAATGATATCCCAAACACAGAATTCATTTATGAAAGCATCCTTTGGGGGTACAAGTTTAATATTAGAGAAGGCAGCTTGAAAACACTATTTTATGACACCAGCTTCTCACTGTGTCTTATTCATCCGACACTTATCCAAGACCTACTATGTAACAGGCATTTGCTTTACACCGAGAACTGAAAAAAAGGATAAGACATTCCCTGCTCACAAGGGGAAGTAGGCAAGAAAACAAACACTTTGGAATAGAAGCAATAGTGCTGTGACTCAAAAACAAATAAAAGGGGCTTTCCTGGTGGCGCAGCGGTTGAGAGTCCGCCTGCCGATGCAGGGGACACAGGTTCGTGCCCCGGTCCAGGAAGATCCCACATGCCGCGGAGCGGCTGGGCCCGTGAGCCAAGGCCGCTGAGCCTGCGCGTCCGGAGCCTGTGCTCCACAACGGGAGAGGCCACAACAGTGAGAGGCCCGCGTACCGAAAAAAAAAAAAACAAATAAAAGAACTGTAAATGTTTAAGGTGTGAGCAACTATTCTGCCCAAGGAAGTCAGAGCAGACCATACAGAGAGTGAATTTGAACTGAGTGTTAAGGAATTAGTAAAAGTTTTCCAGGAGAAGAGGAAATATGTTCTTTTTTTTAAATACATACATCTTTATTGGAGTATAATTGCTTCACAATGCTGTGTTAGTTTCTGTTACACAACAAAGTGAATCAGCCATATGCATACATATGTCCCCATATCCTCTCCCACCCTCCCTATCCCACCCCTCTAGGTCGTCGCAGAGCACCAAACTGATCTCCCTGTGCTATGCAGCTGCTTCCCTATTCTACACTTGGTGGTGTACATATGTCAATGCTACTCTTACACTGCCCCAGCTTCCCCTTCCCCACCCCGCCGTGTCCTCAAGTACATTGTCTGTGTCTGCATCTTTATTCCTGCCCTGCCACTAGGTTCATCAGTACCCTTTTTTTTTAGATTCCATATATATGTGTTAACATACAGTATTTTTTTTTTCTTTCTGAGTTACTTCACTCTGTATGACAGACTCTAGGTCCATCCACCTCACTACAAATAACTCAATTTCATTCCTTTTTATGGCTGAGTAACATTCCATTGTATATAGGTACCACATCTTCTTTATCCATTCATCTGTCGATGGACACTTAGGTTGCTTCCATGTCCTGGCTATTGTAAACAGTGCTGCAATGAACACTGTGGCACATGTCTCTTTTGGACTTACGGTTTTCTCAGGGTAGGAAATATGTTCTCAGAAGAAGGAATAGTGTATACAAAAGCACAGTCACACCTGGGATATCTTAGGAAAGACAAAAAGGTTCCTTAGACAACAGTGTGGGGTGTTTGAGGATTAAAACACAGGCAGGAGATGAAAGTGAAACAGACAGATGGAAAGCCCCACACTGTAAACATCTGTTGTCTGCCTACTGTTGGTCTTTTGAGGAAGAGCTTCCCTACTACTCCTAGCCAGGGAGGCTGACAACACCTTGCTTTTGGCCCCAGCTGTGGACAAGTGAGCCAGGCTTGGCAAATCGGAGTGCTCCGTACACTGGACCAAGGGATAGGCTCAGGGATCCATACCTAACCCAATTTGGGCCAATCAGAATCCTCGTCAGGGCTGTCAGCAGATCCAGCTTCAGGTGTGTGACCTGTTCAGTCACAACAGCCCTGTGCCCAGCACAGGCCTGCACTTGGTTTAATGTTCTGTTGTTGCCATTTTGAAATTCTTAATAATTTTATCTTTGAACTTGTGTTTTGTAAGAGAAGTCCAATGGCACAATGGACGTGCACATGAGCAGAGGAAATACTCGCTCCATTTTCAGTACAGCATTTATGATGCCTGTCAGCACAGCACTCCAGTGGACCTACTATGTGTGGCAATTCAGTGAGATTCAAAGCGAGTACAAGGTAAGTATGTTATATTTAAAACAGAATAAATGACAACCCCAAGGGACCATGCTTTCCATATGAACCAGAGCTTACTTCCACTACAGAAGGAAATCAACAGCATTTTACGAAACAAGACCAAAGAACTTCATCATATCCTTTCTTACATATGTTACTTCCCTCTATTAGACAAACTCACTGAAAATGATGATATAGGAGAGGAACCTGCAGTTCTTTTTCCTTTCAGTTCTTCCTTACTCATCAGTAAGCTGAAGAGATTGGTAGAATGTAACCGTATCAAGAAGTAAAATGAAAACAGTTGAGTTCATTTTGTACAACATTTCCACTGATCTAGTAAAAACAAAACACATATGCATGTACGAAATAAAATTATGCACTTTTGGAGCTTCCATTTTGAGTTAAATGCATCGAAAACTGGCATTGCATAATATGAATGGTAAGAATTATATTCATAATTTTTAGTTTTTCTTTACTTGGAAATACATTAAATAAGAAATCTTTTTAAAAACACCATGACAAAAAAAAAAAAAAAAAAAAAACACCATGACAAGTTGAGAGAGAATGTAGAAGAAAGGAAAACACTTCTACATTTTAGTAACTTTAATGATACTTTTTCCTGGTTTTTGAACAAGAGGCCCCACAAATTACATAGCCACCCCTGGCTACCAGGAAAGATGCTTATTTCTTCCAAGATCCCAAGTTAGAAGAACAATGTGAGCTTCATCTTCCCTGGCCAGGCGGATGAAGCCATCTGTACTAAGACAAACTGAAGCCAGAATGCAGACAAACAGAACTGAGAGAGAAAGAGAAAAGAGAGAACCCACTATTGTTTGGATGTGGCCAGACCCAAAGTTAAGGGCACATTGTGACCGCCTGGAGGGGTGGGATAGGGAGGGTGGGAGGGAGGGAGAGGCAAGAGAGAAGAGATATGGGAACATATGTATATGTATAACTGATTCACTTTGTTATAAAGCAGAAACTAACACACCATTGTAAAGCAATTATACCCCAATAAAGATGTTAAAAAAAAAAAAAACAAAGTTAAGGGCACAAATACCCTTCTTTGTTATGTAAGTCAACAAATTCTTTTTCTTTTGGATGGGGGTGGGAGGAGCTTAAACGATTTGAATTGGATTTCTGTCATAGTATTGACTAACACAGCCTTGTGTGCTAAGCATATATGAAGTTCCTAAATACATACTCCTACAAGCTGATGAACAGAGGCCTCAGAGAGCCAAGAAGAAAAGTGATCTGGATTCTTTCTTCAATTAGTTTTATAATTTCAAATGATGAAATATTTACAAAAGGTATAAAAGATATTGGTGAAAAGTAGAAAAATACCAATAAAAATGCATATGCTTGTACTTAACACCCAATTTTAAAATTTCTGCCAGTGCTTTTGATGGTACCGTAAGAACTCTCCCAACTCCACCCCTGACCACTCCAACTTATTCACCCCAAAGTATCCACTATGAACTTTGTAATTAGCCTTCTCTTGCTTTTCCATATAATGTGGTAGCTTTTCCTGGTGAACTGTGGAAGAGGAATCGGAGGAGGCTAATCTGGAAGCCAAGAGACCAGGTAGGAGACAACGTAAGTCTGAGCTCAGCTGAGCGTCATTTGTGAGTACTTGGTGTAGCCACCAGATCATGTTTTGTCAACTAAAACATGGGCAACAAATTTATAAAGTGACATTTTTTTTCACAAGTGAAAAAAGCATCTTTGCCTTTTTTTTTTTAAATGGGCAACTATTTAATCAGGCAAGAGTAAAAGCCTCACTATACCATGGCCCAGTTACTCAAGCACAGAAATGAGCTTTGGGTTTGGGCAAAAGGCACAGAGGGTAGTGGATTTGCTACCTGCCTTATCAGTGGCAGCCAGAAAAGGAAGTAGAGAAGAACAGGAGGAAGGAAGAGGAAAAAAGCATAAACAATTCCTTGTCTCATGCTACGTCACCCCCTCCCAACATGTTAAAAGCTACCTGACACATAGTATGGTTCTTCTCATGACTTAAAATATGACTGTCCTTCTCTATCAAATTCACTTTAAATAAATCACAGGAATAAAAGGAGAAATAGCCCAGAGAAATAATCCCTAACTGTAAAACTTTGCTCAGTGTGGCACTTAGTTAGAGGTATTTTGAATGGAGTTTCCGAGTATGAGTAGAACCTTCCTTTCATGTCCTCACATTCTTGCTGACTCACAAAATAAGAACTTCTGCTCTAGCTGTAGAAACTAGCTCTACCTGTAGAAACTGTAGCTATCTGGACCCTCCTCACTGGCTTCTAGTAGAAGGAGCAATTTTTCTGTGCTTCATGCTGAGAGTCTGATGGTCTTTGTCCACCCTTCACCATTGGGTGGATCAGTGGACTCAAGGCTGCTATACGTGAGTGGCCTCTCACTCAGTGTTAGTTGGGCCATAGTCTTTCAAGAAGATGGCAGAGAACTATCACTCTGTAGGCCCAACCCATCCACCACAAATGTCTCACCGGCTGTACTTGGAAGGGAGGGGAACAGGAAGCCCATTCTGGCCCCACATCTAAGCTACATTCTCCAGTTTTATTCATAATAAAATTCCTACGTCTACTTCTGTGTTCTAGTCTCGGAGTCCATTTCCCGGGTCTGTTTCCCAGTTGGTTCAAAATTCAGATGGGAGATGGAATGAACTGACTGGCCCCTTCAAACCCCGACACCCAACATCTCTCAAGTTACATAATTTAGTTAACTACTTATGAGACTGCCTTGTAAAACACAGAAATTTTTCCCTCCTTGTGAAGAAAATTAAATGGTACAAAAAGTTATGTAACGCAACTCTGAGTATAAAAAAGATAGATATGTAAACTCTTAATATGAAAATTGATTTTCTGCCTAACTTATAAAGTCTTCAGTAAAACACTATGAATTTTTACCCTCCTGTTTTTCTATAAGCCATGACCTCCTCAAATACAAGCTCAGGATTTGTAATGCTCTCCAGACTCCATGCAACAATCTCCAAATACTTAAATCAGCAAAACAAATTTACCCATGAGTAACCTAGGAGCTGCCAGCATCAATTAAAAATAAGTGCTGTAAAACAAATTGATGATGGATAATTTTGATGCAACAGTATTTCGGCTTATATAATCTCTTCCATCTCTAAAAATAAGCAGACCTAAATAACAAAAAAAAAATTTCCCTAAGAAACAAACATTTGTTCCATTCAATAAAAACAAATTGCTTTTATGTTATCTGAAAGGGTTCAGTCAAACAGAAATATTGTCGTTGAACCACAACATTTGAATATTTTGGCAGAAGTGCTTTTAAACCATTCCTTTACATGATTTAATAAAAATGGCGCTACCACTGGAAAAGTAACAGAATGGAAAACTTTGCAATGTACAATCGAGTTACCATAAAATGTAAATAAGCTTTATTATGCTAATGGTTTCTATGGAACTTACCCTTTACTGCCCTTGAAATTATAAATTACAAAAAGATGAGTTTTAAAATAACATGACTCCAAAAGCTACAAAATATAATTTTCTATTTTAAAACGGTTGTCTCCAGATCAATAAGGAAAAGCTGTTTCTAAGTAAGTCATCAGAAATCCTTATGTACTGAGAGTACTTTTCGGGGCCAGTTTCCCACTCCCCACCCTGAGTTTAAGTTTCTTCTCATTATTCCTATTATGATTCCTCCAAATCTTCTCCATATTGCTTCGACCCAATGCTGTGTCTTCCACCTAACTCACGGTGATGAGCTTATGATACTGAGACTAACAGGCTCTCCTCTTCTCTCCTCTCCTCCCCAAATTCTCTATCTTCACACATCCTCTTCTTCCCCCCCATTTCTGTGTTCTTACTATTCCAGACTAACACCAAGAAGCTCTTCCCTTATTCCACCTTCCCCTCTACCTGTTCCGATTCCCTGCTGCCCGCCCCAATGACAGCCTCAACACAGACTTCTCCCCCTCACCTAAACAGTCAACCAAGTAAATTTGAAGATCTAATTGGCTTTATTCAACCATTCATGAATTGGGAAGCATCCCATCTTGTAAACAGAAGAGCACTCTGAAAGGCTGTACAAAAAACGGCAGGTTTTTATAGGCAGGGTGGTGGGGCAAGGAGGCTATTAGCGAAAGAAAAGAAAGGATTGTTTCAGGCCAGGTCACCTTCTTTTTGGGGAAAAGTGAAGGTCTATCATGCAGATTATCTCTTCTTCCTTTGGGGGGGCAGGTGTGGGAAATGGAGAGGGCCCATGTGACAGATTACCTCGTTGGTGCTGACCAGAATATTCCAGACTGGCTGATTGATTTCTTTCCTGTGGAAGTTGAAACTGCCAGTAGGTCAGGTGCTAAATCTAGGTTTGGTATGGGCTTTAGCACAAGGGATACCATCTGGGGCTTTTGGTTTTCTCTTTAACACCTACAATGGTGCTCTGGGCTCCTCCTCTCCCTTTCAAACCACCTAACAGACACCTGCATCCCTACAGGTCCCAAATTCACTTCCCTACAGAGGCCAGGGAGGTCATGCAAATGACAGAAATGAGCTGGGTGGAAAGGATAAGCATCGGGGACAGGACCATGTGGTGAACTGGGAGAGTGTGGTATTTCTAAGGTGGACAAGCGATTGTTGCCAAGAGGAAGTGAACCCGCAGGGTCAGGTCTCCCAGTTTTTCAACAGAAATCAAAAATTATGTTTCATATGAAACCTCCCAATTTATAAATGTTGAAAACTATTTTTTTAAGTCTCTGAATGCTATGGAGGACAACAGCGTGAAGGCCAACCAAAGTACATTTGTGAGGCACGTGCACCACCACTTTGTGGCCTCTGTCTACACTCCTCCGTGTCCGCAGGGGCCTACTCCTTACTTGTTTCACGGTCTGGTTTCCAAACACCATATGCTGAAACTCAGTGCAACACTCTGGCTTCTTCTAGGTCCCCACCATCCCTAAACTACCATGGCATTCGATGCCAGTGACAGATACTGATGACCAACTCACGCTTCTGAAGTTCCCTCTCTTGGTGACCTTGCCGTGGTGTTTTCCTGGCTCCTCTTCCCTCTCCGACTTCTTCCCCAGTCCCTCTTCTTACGCCTCACCTCCCACATCCTTCTATACTGCCTCGTAGTATGGCGTGGGGAGGTTCACTTGGACAGAATGCCTGAACCAAAAACTCCACAAGGGAAGTTTTCATTTTTTTTTAATGTAAATTTATTTATTTATTATTTTTATTTTTGGTTGCGTTGGGTCTTCGTTGCTGCACACGGGCTTTCTTTAGTTGCGGCGAGCGGGGGCTACTCTTCGTTGCGGTGCGCGGGCTTCTCATTCCGGTGGCTTCTCTTGTTGCAGAGCATGGGCTCTAGGCACACGGGCTTCAGTAGTTGTGGCATGCAGGCTCAGTAGTTGTGGCAGGCAGGCTCAGTAGTTGTGGCGCACGGGCACATGCTCCGCGGCATGTGGGATCTTCCTGGACCAGGGCTTGAACCCGTGTCCCCTGCATAGGCAGGCGGATTCTTAACCACTGCGCCACCAGGGAAGTCCCACAGGGCAGTTTTCAACAGGATGACATTGTTTGAGCAGCAACAGTGCTTCCCACTCAGAGGGCATATTTGGCTGTGTTTCTGATCCTTGAATGCATATTAAAATCCCCTGGAGCAGAGGAATGTACTTCATCTGGGTTGTAGCCTGGCCTCAGGATATTTTAAAAGCTCAACAGGTGAGTCTTACGCACAGCAAAGTTGAGCACCACCGGTATACATGGTGACTAAGTAAGTGGGTCATTACTCAAAATTGGTGGGTCTCACCGTGTGCATACTGCTGCTTTCAGGGTCTGCCAGACATTGCGGCTCCACATATACATTCAACCATGATTTCTGACTGCCAAGGTGTGCCCTGCACCACAGGCCTAAAGGAAGGCTGAGCCAGCATGGGTGCCGAACATCCTCTCTCAGATCAGACCTTGTACGATCTGAGTAAACTCTTCTGTGAAAGTAAACTGTTTGTTTCACGGGAATATAATTTGTAGAACCTTCTATTACAGCAAGGCTTTTCCTTTGGCTTATAAATGGAAACCTTCAAATTTGTTCTCTATCGCTCTAATTCTGAATACACTCTTAAATTCTGCATTTCCAACCGCCTGGTGAACATTGCCACTTCTCTTCTCCCCACTACCCACATCTTCTCCTCCTGCCCATTTCCCATTATGATGTTTCCACGCTCCCACCCTCTGGAGTATGAAATCTTGACATAGTCCTGGACTCCTCCCTCTAGCTTCTCCCTTCTAACATTCATTCTTCTAGGTCTTCTAATATTGATTCTTCTCTCACACTGTTTCTGCCATCTGGCTATGCCTCTCCATTCCCACTACACCTCCCAACTTAAGACATGGCTACTCCGTGCCTGGCCTATGGCAACGGTCCTCAGTGCTCTCCCTGCTCCCAGCCTCTTCCTTAACCAATCCGTTGTACTCTACGATTGTGTTTCCTCCTTCTTACGAACCCTTGTTGCACTCTGCAGGAATAAACTAAGCCAGGCCTACAGCCTGGGTCTGCTGAGTTGTGTCACTCCACCACCCAGTCTCTTGAGTGAAGACTCAGAGATGTGCTGAGCTTGATTTGGAACAGTTTCTTGCACCTGGTGAGTAGGCAGACCCAAGCCAGAGTCTACAGCACAGTCAGGCAGGTGGCCAGGAGGCTATAAATCCTGCCAAGAACGCAAAGGTGAACCTCTCACTCCTGGCCAAATGGTCACCCACAGAAGTGGAGTCAGCAGCACAGTGCCCTCTATAGGAACTTTGGGAGACCTATGCCTCCAACCGGGACCATGCCAAACAGTCTCCTGCCTTATGTAGTTACTTCCAAGTAGGGATGTTTCTGGATCTTTTGCCACTGAAGAACTTTTCATCCTCTAATTGTCAATTGGTATCTTTCTATATTCCACACCACCCTCCCAAAGTGACAGCCCCACAGATTTCCAATACTCAACAACTAAGATCCATTCTCCTTGGGGCCGGCATTCCATGCCCTTCCCAGTCCATCATCACCAGTCCTTCTGGCTTTGTCTCCCACCACACCTGGGCTCTGGTCCTATTAGGCTGCTGGCAACATTCATTAAAGCCTAGAAGTATGTGAATCATGAGATGCCCCATCCAAAAACCTATGGCCTTCCATATTTTCCATTAAGCTAAGAAAACACAACATATCTGAAGCTAACACTCTAGCATAATGTGCAATGTTGGAAATTATAATGAAAACTAATCTTGCTGATTTTAATAAGTTCTGTCCATGTCTCGCTTCAACATTACGATTATAATTTTACATAACACTTGATAGCACTTGAAAAAGCACTTAGCTTACATTATCTCTTTAATCCTCACAACAATCCTGTGAATATTTACAGAGAAAAAAATGGAGACACAGAGATATTACTTTGATTTTCCCAAGGTCACACAATTTCTGGGAGGCAGAGATGGTTTCCAATCCCACATCTCCTGATTTTAAAATCTCATTAACATTCTACTACCCAGTCTCGCTTTATTTACCAATGTAAATCTCCACAATGTTCACCTAAACTCACAGACAATGAAAATTAATAAAACAAACTACTTACCTTTGAGAATTTCAGTGCAAAAGCTATGTTTTCTTGACACTGTTCTGATTCTTTTAGTGCTATAATAAGGGGTATATGCCTCTCTGCAGATCAGTGTCATTAGAAACCCCAACCAAGACTGGCCACAGATAGAGAAATGAAGGCTTGTAAAAAGCACCAGAATTGAACAAAAATGATAGTAATGAAAAGGTAGGAAGACAAACAGCATTTCAGCAATTACACTGTTCTGCACAGAAAGCTGCCCAGCATCAAATACTGGCCTCTTTATGTTGTCATGCAAACATCTAGTTGCACCACTTACCGTCTACAGCGCTGAAGAGAGACCAAACGAGCCAAATGCTATTTCTTTATTGTCATTTGCCATGGATTCTAACACTCAAAGAAAGGAGCAGAGATTATATAAAACTGCAAGAATCTACTCTGTTCTAATACTGGTGAAGATAAATATGCATCCCTGGAAAAACCCTTGGCACCCAGATGGAATGTGGGGTTGGGAATAGCAGAAGTGAGTGAAGGAGGCATGGGATGAACTCCCAGGGCCTGACTCATGGAAAATGCGGGGAAGACTCAAATGGCTCCATTTAAAAGTAATCAAATATGAATATTTTTCACAGTAAAAAATTTTACTCACTTTTAAAAAGAAATGCCTCCCATATCTTTGACTCAGCTATCCCACTTCTAGGAATTTACCTAAGAAGGAAACACACACACATACACACAAACACATACCCATATGTGATAATCTCAACACACATACGCACACACACGCACACACACCTATATGTGATAAAAGGCTTGGCTGAGATTGAGGAGGGTGTCAGCGGAAGACAAGGAAGGGTTGAAAGAGATTTAATTTTTACTATATCCTTTAGTACCTTTGGATTTTTGTCCAGTTGAACACCTATAACCTATATAAGAAATTAAATAATTAAACAAAAAAATTTTTAATCCATGCTTCAAATACACATACTCTGTAACCCAGAAATAACTCCTTTAAAAATATTTACAGGGCTTCCCTGGTGGCGCAGTGGTTGAGAGTCCACCTGCCGATGCAGGGGACACGGGTTTGTGCCCCGGTCCGGGAAGATCCCATATGCCGCGGAGCGGCTGGGCCCGTGAGCCATGGCCGCTGAGCCTGCACGTCCGGAGCCTGTGCTCCGCAACGGGAGAGGCCACAGCAGTGAGAGGCCCGTGTACTGCAAAAAAATATATAAAAAATATTTACAAATAAGCCCAAACAAGTCTATACAAGGATATTTGGTGCAGTAACATTTGTAGTACAAAAGATTAGATGGAATCTAACTTCCTTTCCATCAATAGGAGAATGGTTCAATAAATTCCAGCACTTCTATTCAATGTAAAACTCTGTAGCCATGAAAAGTAATATATCCATATGCAAAATACTCTGCAAAATAGTTTTTTTAAAGCAAAGTGAAGAACATGTATAGCTTACTACCATTTTTTGTGAAAATAGAGAATATGTAAATATAAACATTCCTGTATATACTTTCTATATAGAAGGAGACTAAGGAAACTAGTAACCGTGGTTAACAGTTGGGAGGGTTTCTGAGAGGTTGATGATTTTCGGTGTATACCTTCTTTTTTGTTAATTTTTAGTCTTGGTATGCATTAATTTTTCAATCAAGAAAGATCTTTTAAAAATCAGTGCCTCACCACAATGACACAAAGAAAACCCACAGCAGCTACCTTTATCAATGAACTTTGTTCTTTATTCACGAATCTGAGTAGACAAGCAAGCATTAACGGTATCTGAGGAACAGCAAGAATCCAAAAGAGAAGGACCAAGACGAGCAAAGAAAACAAAGAAAACAACTGACCTGATACAAAAGAAAGCTACTTAGTACTCCCAGAGATATTTGAGATGATATTATAACCTTCTCCCTCCAAAAAAGAAAGGCAATAGAAACCAAATTGTTCTTGGAAACTAAAAATATGACTGAGAAATATAAAAAGATCACACACATCATACAATCAAAAGAGAAGAGAAAATATGAAAGAAAAGTTGATACATAGAGGATAAATCCTCAAGAACACATATTTATCTCATAAAAGTTCCAGAAAGAAAAAAGAAATAGAGATAAAATAATGAAATATATGGTTGAAAAAAATCTCCCAGAGCTGAAGACAGACATGAGTCTTCATATGGGAGTCCCAGTGAAAGCCAAGCAGAACACATGAACAAATCCTTGTGAAATTCAATAATCCCAAGGATAAAGAGAAGGTTCCAAAAGCCCTTCCTGAGGATGAAACAAAGCAACAAAAGTTTCATACACAGGAATGAGAAACAGAATGGCATCAGATTTATCATCAGTCACGCTAAATGTTAGAAGACAGCCAAACAATGGCCTCAAATTCAGAGGAAGTAATGTTGAACCTGAAATTCAATACCCAAGAATCCTATCAAATATGAGGGTAAGATAGATATAGTTTGAGACGTAAAAAAATGAGAAAGTTTATTTCCCTTGTAACCTAATATGGTATCCTTGCACCTAATATGGTTAATCTATATTAAAGAAAAATTACGGTTAAGCAGCTGGACAATCTTAAGATATGATGCTTTCTTGCATAAAAAAGAAAAATAAAGTGTCAGGAGAAACAAATATGGAAAAGAATGAGGTCTAAATAAACAGTGGCATGATCTTGAAAAACTGACAGTGTTAAAAAAAAAAAAGTCCATCTGAGCTTTGTGCTTAGAACATTCTTTATGAACAACACTAGCTTTGTGACATTAAGATTATATCTTCTCCACAAGTCCAATCACACTATTTGGTTTTGCAAAGAAAATATTTATACAATCATAATATTATAAAAACTCTTTATTTATTTTCCATTTTCAGAATCGACCTACAGACCAAAATGTAAGATATAAATATATATTACCAAACAGAATATAAATATATCTTGACAATGTAAAAGTAATATATGTGATGACAGTGGGGAGTTGGTTATATGGGAAGGGGAATTGGAAAGGATAGGAGTGCTACTTTCCTCATGTCAATCACAGGGAGCATGATTTTGTCTAAATCAGATAAAGAAATAGGGCTTAGGTGTATAATCTAAACTTATAAAAGTAATCAATAGAAAAACTAAAATGTAATTAACCCAAATGAAGTTAGTGTGGCGGAGGTAGAAAGAAAATGTGAAAACAGACCTACATTCACCAATTTTTATGGCATGGGGTCAACCGACACTGTTCAAAGTTGATAGACCACCTTAATGAGTGTTTGGGAGACATTTTACATAAAAATCAATTTTTTTATTTTGTGTGTGTGTGCGCTTTAAATATGTGTTTGGGGGAGGGGAACACACACTTCTACTCAATTAAGAGAAACATTTATACCGTCCAGGTCTTTTATTTTCTTTACACCCATCATGCCATAAATTCATAGGGAATGGGCTCCAACAGTTCAGGCTCCTTTCCATTGGTTCTCATGAAGTGTGCTTCTCTGGGTGGAGCAGGCTGGTGCTTCAGCTGAACCCACGTACCTTTCTCTTTGGCTTCCTTCTTTTTCTGATCGTTTTCCTTCACCCGTTTCAGGAAGCTATCTCGGCTCTTAGAATGCTTAATATGATCGATACGCACATTAATTCTCTTGGCAAGAATCTTCCCTTGTTTGTTTACAAGGATGCCAACAGCATGCTGGGTAACACTGTAGACTCTCTCAGTTTTGCCATGGTAACATTTGTGGGGCATTCCTTTTTGAACAGTGCCCATTCCCTCGATATCTACAGTATCACCTTTCTTGTAGATTCGCATGCATGTGGCCAAAGGAACAGCTCCATGTTTTCTAAAAGGCCTAGAGAAGGTGTAGCAGGTGCCCCTCCTCTTTCCCTTTGTGTTGGTCATTTTGGCGAATTACTGGAAGATGGCGGTTCCGGCCGAAAGGAAAAATTAATTTTTAAACATTTCTCAGTGGCTTCCTCTGGGAAGTAAATTTAGGCTGTAGGGCAAATAAGTCTTTTCATTTTTGTTTTATCCACATTTATGCTATTTGAATTTTCACTTCAATGTTCTTACGCTTTTTTATAATTTTTTTTTAAATGTGCTTCTTGTACAAATGGGCTGCCCCATAAACTCTCATCAAGACATTTATATAAGTTATCATTATGACTGATTCTAACAATAATAATGAATAATAAATACATTTTACTGAGGGCATTTTATGTGCTAAAGGTTTAGTGAGCACTCCGATTGAATCATCACAACAACCATGTTATAGACGCTATTATCCCCTTTATTTCATGCACAAGGAAACTAAGACTTAAGAGGTTAAGTAATTTTCCACAGTAACGCATCAAATAAGAAGGAAGGGGAGCTATGGCTTAAACTCAGGACTCTCTGACTTCAAAGTTCATGCTTAAAACCACTAAACCCCACTGCCTGTACTCATCCTATGATTTTGAACTAGCAACTTGCAGACTCCATTTTCTCTGTCGACTATATCAACTCTAAGAGATCTTTATTTGAATTCCAGGGTAGCTCCTTTGACTGAAGACAATTTCCAAGACCAACACTTTATATACCAGTTGCAGTAAATGCTAGGAGGTAGCAAAGCAATGACCACAAATTCTGAGAGCAGAGAATATTGACTAAAATTCAACACTCAAGGATCCCGTCAAATGAAAGGTGAGATAGAGAGATCTTCAGACATAAAAAGGATTGAGAAAAAAAGGATGCATTTTGTGCTATCTTAATAATATGTCTTATCCTGAGGCTTGTTTGAAGTTGGTAAGTAGAAACATGTAGCTCCAAAAGAAATTTTGGTGTATATACCTATTAAATTTTATTTCCTTTGTACCCTTTCACAAAAAAAATCACATGAAGATTTATTTCAGAAAGGGGGAATACACATGTCTACACAACTGGACCATTAGAGTTAAAAAAAAAAAAAATCTGTCATTCCACTTCCTGCAAGCTTTACAATTAGGAAAACAAAGAAAAAGTCAACACCCATTACTTCATGTGACAAGTAACTTAGTTTCTGCTTTTGGCAAACGGGAATAGATTCTGCTTATTCGGTCATTCAACTAGTGTTTGGAATCACATTGTTTTGTGCTAGGGAGATGACAGTGAACTACAGACATAGTCTGAGTTGCTCACCATAAACCAAGGAGTGGCTGGAGGGGTGCCTGAGGCCCCACCATGTCAACCAGCACCCCCATGCTCACCCTCACTACCATTCTTCTGATTGTTCATGATGATTTTAGTCCTGGGAAAACAAAACTTCAAGCTCTCCATATGTTCTTCCCCTTCAAAGAGATTGCAGTCCCAAAGCCACATCCTATATAAAAATTCAGAAACCATCAGGAGAGCTTAGAGTCCTGTGGGGATAGACAAGCAATTAACCAGAATTACATAATCCATTACACATACATGGGTCACGAAGTAAAGGGTTCTGAGGGTTTTTTAATTATTATTATTTATAAAGTTTTATTGCTATATGAAGTGGAAGGGCAGGAAGTTATGGACCAAGCCATGCAACACAGTTTCAAAGTAAAGGATTAGAATAATCAGTTCACATTTCTTATCTACCGTATACTTTGATAAGCTATAAATTGTATTTTTACATTTCAAAAGTGTTTAAAATTTCCACATGTCTCGTATAGGTGTATACACCAAAATCTCTTTGGGAACTACATGTTTCTATTTACCAACTTCAAACAAGCCTCAGGATGACATATTGTTAAGATAACACAAAATGCATCCTTTTTTCAGAATCCTTTTCATAAACTCCACAGCCAGATATTTTGCAGAAGTCTCTTCAGCTTAAAATAGAAATTCTCTTCTATAGATAGCTAAAACAGATTTGAGATGAAGAAGGTTAACTGCTCTTTTGTGGGTCACAGCACTGATGTATTTCAGCCCTCAGAGCACAGCTGAACTTGTACTCATTGACTGAGTTACCACTTTCTTTCCCTCAATGTCTTTAAGCTGAGTCTGTTTTGGCACATTGGTTTATTAACACATGGACCCATATATGGTAAATTCATTTGATAGCTCCTCCCAATCCCTTGATACTAAATATTGAAGTTTGATTAGATATGGAAAAATGATGCTACTCATAGTAGAAGAGACCAAAATCCAGTCCTCTCTGCCCCTTTTGCTAAAAAGATGCTTACGTTGTTTGGGTGTCTCCTCTCCTCCGTACATCCTGGTGCTCAGAAGAGGGAGGGGGGGCCCACTCCACACTGCCTGGTTTCCTGTTCTTATTATCAAGGATTAGTTTGGACATGGGCATGAGGTATAATTCTGGATACAATGATGTGTGGGAAATCTGGGAAAGGCTCTCTCTCCTTACTAACAAAAAAGATAGTTGGGGATAAACATCCCCTGTGCCCAATGTCATTGTGTTCATGACCATTCCTGGAGCTGTGGCAGCCATCTTGCAACCATGTGGGGAACTAAGTCAACAGGTCCAAGAGGGTAGAACAGAAAGATGCAGAGAACTTATATTTCTGCTCTGTTGAGCAACTGAATTGACCATTGAATCAATCAACAATCTGGAGCATTCACATTTGGACTGCGTGTTATGTGAGATAATAAATATTCCTCATGTGTAAGCCATTTTGAGTCAGGGTTTTCTGTTACTTAGCAGATAAACACATCCAAACTTGTCCATGTAGATTAGTTCTCTCTGTTATCCCTTTCTTCCTCCACCCAGCCACCATTCTTAACATAATTTAATTGGTATTAACATTTTTACACAGGTAGATTTAGCTTTCTTCGGTGATAAATTTCAATTTCTCCTCATGTTTTAAACTTTACCTTGGCAATCTAGTTTAAGAAACTGATCTTATCAAAGATATCTGGTTACCATACCCATGGGGCACTAATAATATTCTTAAGGTCATGGAAGTAGCAGTATGAGACTACAATGTTTTTTGATAGCCTAACATATCCGTTTTGACCAAAGACTCTTTTCTCTATTAAAAAAAAAGAAAAAAAAGAAACGAAAAAACTGAGTTATATGTGGAAGATTTCTAATTCTTATCCCAATTTTTTTTTTTTGATAGACTTTCATTACAGCAACTCCTTAAAGCCTGGCTCTTTGGCTTTCACAGTTTAATTTCTCGGCTTTGAGTTAATATTATTCCCTTAATCTCACTAATCCTCTAAGAAAGATGAACATAATGGTGAACTTCATGTAAGAAATATCCTATTAAATTTTTAAATGATTAAATTGTACACATAAAAATAAAATATGAATTTACATTGAATTTACATAACTTCCTGCCCAAATTCCTGAATTTTAAGCCATCTTTTCACCAATACCGCTTCCAAATGTCTCTCTACGTGACATTTATCAAGACAAGTGTCAGAATTCATAAAATCAACCAAAGCAACTGAAAGGCCTATGCTAATAATAAGTCATAACACAAGTCAAGGTTAATTACAATTAGATTTTAAATATTTTGCTTGAGGACGCTAAGCTTATTTAGTCTGGAACATAGTTTTAAAATGAAATGCTTATATATTGATATAAAAGATATAACAGTATAGTACAGCTGTGGGTAGAGGGAGGAAACACTATGTAGCACTATTTAAACATTACATATTAATCTCAAAAATAACAAAAATAAGCAGTTTGACCGTAAATTATTCTCAGGACTTTAGCTTTAAAAAAAAAAAAAAAAAAAAAATGTAAAGGCCTTAATCTCTTAAGCACTTCAGGGCAATGACAATTTTTTAAAATTGTAACTAGGAGGAAGCTAAAATGCCAACATTCATTTCTGAATTTTGCAGCCAACTTTGTCATACAAGTGCTTTACTAATATTTTTTTTCATACTTCTGTTCTAAAAGGCGTTCTCCGGAATAAAGCCTTAAGTTTAAATCAAAGACAAGTTATTCAGAACCCACCCTACCATATTTGTAGTGGCTCTCTAGCTCCTTATAAGGAAAAATACTGGAGATGAGGTTCGAAATTTTAAAAGTAAATGTGAGGATGTAGTAAAGAATGAATTTATCCAGTCTGTAAAGTGGGTACGGGATTTTTAAAGTCCAAGAATAGTGGATAGTCTAATATGAAAGTGAATGAAGATATTCCTTAAGCAAAAAAAGAAACCCTTTTTTTTAAGGAAAGCTTGAAGGAATTTTGAGAATTGTACTTTAGCTAAGGAAGATATAAACATCTGGGGGATCTGAGTGGAGGATATGCAGAGTTCTTATTTTTAGTAATTTTTCAAAAAGTCTAAAATTATTACAAAATGATAGGTTTTAAAATATTTTTAAATTATTACTATTTGGCATGAGAAATTAATTCAGTTGTCTAAAATGTTTATTTTCTGAGCAGGGTCATAATAGTTAAGAAGATTATTGTGCTGGAAAAAGCTTCAATAAGTGGTCCATGGCCTCAATTCCTACCCTGGTTCTCAGTGGTATTTAAAGACATCAATCTCCATAGATAGACTTTTACTTTCACACAGCTGAGTTCTACATAGAAGAAATCATTTAAAAGCTCCATGTAACATATGTCAATTATTTTTCAATAAAACTGGAAAAAAAACTCCATGGACATTGACCCGAGTTTTGTTGGTATTTCAAAGCTGACTTAAATACACTGCTCTTCTATTTGGTGGCTTATCAGTTCCTGTCAAATTCCTTCATAACATTTCTATTTCTTTGGTTCCTTAAAAATAAAATGCAAAACTATCGACCTAAAATGGCCTATAATTATAGACTCATAGACTCTCAGAGCTCAAAACAATATTATAGATAATCCTACACTACACAGGGATGTAAAAGAACTTACCCAAAGCCACACAGTACAACCTAACATATCACATCACAAAACAAAACACACCAGCCAATTGCAATGTGGGAACCTAGACTGGCTTATAAAAAGACATTCTTGTAACAACTAGAGAAATTTAAATATGGAATGGCTGCTAAATAATGTTTATGATTACTATTAACTTCCTTAAGTATAATAAAGTATTTCCATTGTCTTTATTCTTAGATGATACATGTTAAAGTATTTATAACTTTTGAACTTACTACAAATTTTCAAATGGTACAGGATATGTGTTTGTATTTGTTAATATATGCGTGTGTTACTACACTGAATGGGTGAGAGAAATAAATTATGGTAAAATGTTAACAATTATTTAGGTGGAGAGCACATGGGAATTCAAATTTTCTATATGTTTAAATATACACAGTAGTCAGGAATTCCCTGGTGGTCCAGCGGTTAGAGCTCTGCACTTTCACTGCCAAGGGTTCGATCCCTGGTCGTGGAACTAAGATCCCGTAAGCTGTGCGGAGCAGCCAAAAAAAAGAAAAAAAAAACAACAACACAGTAGCCTGTACTTCACCAAAAGCCACAACAGCTCCCACAAAAATTGTACTAAGGACTTTGTTGAGAGCTTTATCGACTCTTTTTAAGCAGGCAGTTCTTAACGAAGTTGACTTTTCTGTTTTTCTTTAATACAACAGACTAGAAGCAAAAGTTAAAAGAGAGAGAAATGGATATTAGAGACAATCACGATCCACTTGACAAACATTTATAAACAGTCCACCAGATTTGGGAGACAGCAATGGCTACAATATGATCCTGGCCCTGAAGAAGCCCACAGTCCAGCTGGTGACAAAGATATGCAAACAATTAGCCATAATGATAACTAAGATACCTGATACAGAGAAAGAATATGAAGCAGTAGAAACAACTGTGTTAGTAACCGGTGCACAAACTCAAAACGATCACCCCAAGCCATAAGGAAAATGTCAAATTTTATTTCATATACATTTAGAAAGTTAGAGAAATTAACATTACACTTCATAAATACTATTGTGAAATATTTTATTATGTAAAGTTTTAAAGCTTACAGAGAAATGTTTACATATCAAAAAATTTATTTCCCCGGTTAGGAAGAGTCAATATTCTTTTTTATTTTTTTTTGAGTCAATATTCTTAAGATATCAATTCTTCCCAACTTGACCTATATAGATTCAATACAATCCCAGTCAAAATCCTAGCAAGTTATTTTGTGTGGACAAAAATATAAACTAAAGCTTCTATGAAAATACAAAAGACCCAGCATGACCAACACAATACTGAAGACGAATAAAGTCTGAGGATTGACGTTACCTGACTTCAAGACATACGTTAAACTACAATAATTACCAGGACAGTGTGGTATTGGTGAAAGAACTGACAGATCAATGGAACAGAATAGAGACCCCAAAAATAGACCCACCCAAATATAGTCAACTAATCTTTGACAAAGAAACAAGGGCAATTCAGTGGAGAAATGACAGTCTTTGCAACAAATGGTATAACAATGGACATCCACATGCAAAAAAAAAAAAAAAAAAGAATAACTATAAAACTTCTAGAAGATAACACTGGAGAAAATCTAGGTGACTTCGGGTTTGGCGATGAGTTTTTATATAGAACACCTAAAGCACAATCTATGAAGGAAAAAATTGGTAAGCTGGATCGCAAGAAAATCAAAACCTTCTGTTATGCAAAAGAGACTGTTAAGAAAATAAAAAGACAAGCCAAAGACTGAGATAAAATATTTAAAAAACATATCTGATGAAGGACTTGTATCCAAAGTATACAAAGAACTCTTAAAATGCAACAATAAGAAAACAACGCAGGGACTTCCCTGGTGGCACAGTGGTTAAGAATCCGCCTGTCAATGCAGGGGACACAGGTTCAAGCCCTGGTCCAGGAAAATCCCACATGCCGCGGAGCAGCTAAGCCCGTGCGCCACAACTACTGAGCCCACGTGCCACAACTACTGAAGCCCGCAAGCCTAGAGCCCGTGTTCCACAAGAGAAGCCACCCAAATAAGACCGTGCACTGCAACGAAGAGTAGTTCCCGCTCGCCACAACTAGAGCAAGTCCGCACGCAGCAACGAAGACCCAATGCAGCCAAAAATAAATAAATAAATAATTTTAAAATTTTTTAAAATAAATTTAAAAAATATCCCAATCACAAAACAGGCAAAAGATCCAACCAGATACCTCACTAAAGAAGATATACAGATGGCAAATGAGCATATAAAAAGATGTTCAACATCATATGTCATTAGATAACTGCAAATCATTATAAAACATCAGTTGGATACCACTACATACCTATTAAAGTGGCAAAAATCAAAAAAATGAACAATATCAAATGCTGGCATGGATGTGGAACAATAGGAATTCTCATTCATTGCTGATGGGAATGCAAAATGATACAGCCACTTTATAAAAACAGTTTGGCAGGGCTTCCCTGGTGGCGCAGTGGTTGAGAGTCCAAAAAAAAAAAAAACAGTTTGGCAGATCCTTACAAAATTAACTATAGCTTTACCATACAATCCAGCAATCACACTCCTAAGTATTTAGTCAAATGAGCTGAAAGTCACATCCAGACAAAAACCTGGGCACAAGTGTTTATAGCAGCTTTATTCATAATTGCCCTAAACTGGAAGCAAACAAGATAGCCTCCAAAAAGTGAATGGATAAACTAACTGTGGGACATCCATACAACGGAATATTATTCAGCAGTAAGCTATCAGTAAGCAATAAGCTATCAAGCCACTAAAAGGCATAAAGGAATCTTAAATGCATATTGATTGCTTAGTGAAAAGAACCAGTCTGAAAAGTCTACACACTGTATGATTACAACTATATGACACTCTGGAAAAGCCAAAACTATAGTGACAATGAAAAGATCAGTGGTTGCCAAGAGTTCAGGGAGGCGGGTGGGAAAGGGATGAATAGGTGGAACACAGAGGATTTGTTTACAGCAGTGAAACTATTCTGTAGGATACTATAATAATGGACACAAGACATGATGCATTTGTCAAAACCCATAGAACTGTATGACACAAAGAATGAACCCTAAGGTAAACTATAGACTTTAGTTAATAATAATGTACCAATATTGTTTCAGTTGTAACAAATGTACCACACTAATGCAAGATGTTAACAAGAGGGGAAACTCTGAGCAGGGCAGAGAGGGAACTCTGTACTACCTGCTCAATTTTCTGCAAACCTAAACTGCTTTAAAAAATAAAGCCTGTTAATTTTTTTTAAAATTTTTGTGTGCAATACTCATTTGCCCCAAATGCCAAACAACGAAGCTCTATTAGAGTAAGCGTGTGTTGCTCACCGTTAAGTCTTTACCTACACTAAACTGGCTTTTTGTGAATTGTCAGTCACTTTCAGAAATGCTCAAATAATGAGCGCATAAATTATGGGTAGAGCCTGGGCAGGGTTTCGAAAAGTGTGGTCTTCAAACCACCTGCACCAAAATCATTTGGATGCTTGTTAAAAATCATATCCCTACTAAATCATAACCTCGAGGGGTGGGCAATCTGCATTTTTAACAAGTTCCCTGGGGACTGTGATGCAGGAGAAGTGTGGGAAGCACTGCATTAACAGTGTATAAGCATACTTAAGGACTACTTTTATTTTACTGCTTATAAAAAGCAAACAATTAAAACATACCAGCTGCCCAGTAATTGAGAACAGGTTTCCCTTCATCTCCCTGGCACAAGATGACAACCAGTGACTTATTTTTGCAGTTTCAGGAATTCCAGCCATAAGGACTAAATTCTCCAGAAACACTTTATTATATAACACCATGTTTTTTAAAACGCTGGTTTTTCAAGAAAGAAATAACGAGACAGTGAAAACTAGGATGATGCTTATGGCCCTTCTGTGTTTTTCTTAACTGAAGACTTTTGAATCATACTTTTAATAAAGGATTAAAGAAGAAGCTTTCTGAGGCTTTTATCATTTATTATTCCCCAAATTGAATAAATATTTTTAAATAAAATTCTCAGAGGACACTGTCAATTCCTTTTATCTGCGAAAATTAATTTCTTTGAAATAATTTTGGTCTTGCCCTTTTCAGGAAGGTATCATTTTACTGCATCTATATCAAAGAAGGTCAGTCACAGAGTCAGAACACAGGGCAACACTTCACGTCCAAGTCCCAGAACAATCATAGAGTGTGCCTGATCAATCCTGGCTGTCATCATTTCTTTGACTCTCCACTTGCCCTTTTGTGACCTTGGCAACCCAGCTTTAAGCTGTATGATATTGTTATTGCCCCAGTTTATCCAGTGGTCAAACTTCAAGCAATCTTAGCCATTCTGAACACAGCAGAGACATGTGTCTTTTAAATCGTTGCCTTGTCTTTCTGCATCCTTTCCCCCTTCAGCCAACAAATCATTTCTAGTCCTTCCTTAGTGGAAACAATCTGATGTTAGTCATTTATACTTACCATCATCTGGAGGGCTTGTTAAGAGACAGATTGCTGGGCCCTACCCCCAGTTTCTGATTCAGGGGGGTTGGGATGGAGCCCAAGAATTTGCATTTCTAATGAATTTCCATCAGGGGATGCTGATGCAGCTAGTCCAGAGACCACACTTTGAGAACCACCATACAAGATACTGTGCCACCTTACTTCTGGTATTTGCACCAGATAACGTTGTGACAGGTACGGTAATTTTATATATTGTTCCAAGACTCATTAGAGTGAGAGTCCTAATTAACCACCCATAGATAGTATGTTACAGTCGATGCAAATTGACAATTCCTTGTGACAGCGCACAAGGCTACCATATATCATTGCTTTTCTACTGTCCTAGAGAAGATTATGCAACAAAAATCTCAAGTTAGCATGTGAGCACTCTTGCCTCTTATCTATTAGTCCACTCTTAACTAGCTAAGCTGCTCATCTGTCCCTGCCGCCCTAAGCACTTTCACTCAATTTTCAATTGCCTGCCTTGTAGTCTTGGCTAATCTATTGGACTTGGACCCACTCCATGAAGACCTACCTCTTCCCATCAGAGACCCACACCCCCACTGCCACCCTGCAGAACCCAACCTGCCTTTCTGACCTCTAGTCATAGATCCTCTCCATCCTGAGGAGTTTCGGCCCAGTTCCTTCCTGCTCTCCTAGGCTTCCAGACGTGTGATATATCTCTGGCATCAGTCCTCTTGGCTACCTCCCTCGGCATGACTTGGAGAAGAGAGTTTATTCTCTTTTAAAGGGAATTAGGAGAATGCCAGAGCCAAGGTGAGGCCAGGGCCACTCTGGGAATTGGGTAATGAAAGTGTCCCTCAGTAGATGGCAGGAGAAAAGGGAGCCTTCACACACAGGAGTATATGGTTGAAGAAATATCAAATCCTACGTTCTCTGATTTTCTCTGCTATTTTCCTTAGTGCAGTGCCAACCAGAATGGTTTCTCACCTTCAGATAAGAGTTGCACACTCTGCTGAAAGATGTTGCGCTAGGAAGATCAAGATTAAACCCGGAAGAAACCAAGCAACGAGAAAAATGGGCTACTTGGCCAGCAGAGGGCGGCAGACCACGTCACAAGAGGGACTCCATCCACAAGCAGTTCTTCCCATAGAAGTCCAGGTCTGTAACGGCCGGGTAACTACTGGGGATTCTAAAGGGAGTACACTGGAATATTATTAACTACTTCCATGTTATTACCCATCATAACAAGATGCTAACAAGAGAATGTCAACATTGTGTAAGAAAAGAGCATCGGACCTGGAGTCTGAAAAGCCAGATTCTAGTATTTTCTGACTTGGCCAACAACTCAGAGCTTCCATCTTCTTACCAGTGAAATGGAGGGAAAAAGTAATAAAAGCAATCAATACCAATCACCTGTGGCCCATCAACCTCACAGGTTCGTTGTGGGAGCGGATACGTAAAAGGAAAAAATCTATATGCATAAACATTAGTCATTTCCCAGGTTGTGAACGCAAAAGAAGTATGTTAACTCCAAAAGGTCACCTCAGCTCTTCCTTCCACAGGTCCCGATGCCGAGGAATACTATAACCTTATCATCACAATTGTGGAGAGATATTTTAGGCACTGGTCTGCAGTGTTAGAGGGGATTTCTGGAGTAGCAGCCCATGCAGGGGGGTACTAAACCCCACTCCGTAATTAATGGCACAGCCCACTCCACCCCAGTCCCAGGTACTTAAATGAGGTTGGCAAAAGAGAAGCCAGGAGCCACAGTGCAGAGAATTGAGGGAGGAAAGATTAAAGAGAAAGACTAAATCTAGGGCTGTCTTTCCCAAACAATTGCTGGAAAATTGCAGAACCAGTCTGCCCCAGGGAACCTCAGGGAAAATATTACTTTGATTGTGTGATGGCATCTTTCACAGAGCACACAAGAGCCCTGGCCGGCATGGCAAGGCAGAAGCTAAGAGCTCTGGTAGGTATATTATGCCTTTACGGAGCTGCTATGCTACATGTTGAAAGAAGCACAAAATTTAACTGTCAACGTTAAAATCACAAATTCTGGACTAAACTACAAGACAGAATTCCAGATGATCTCATTCTATTTCTGTGTGACAGGCTATTAATTGCCATCGCTGCACAGAATTTTTATTTTAGGACAGCTAAGATTTCTCTTGCCTCAAGTCCCAACCAACCCTGTCCTCTCTGCTGCAGAAATTTCTCTAACCAATCTTCCTGTCATGTGCTTCACAGGCTTGTTCAAATGGACACTTGAGAGTTAATTTACACCTTCCTATTTTACAAAAACAATCCCAGAGGAAGGTACAACATGATTTATCCCACTTGAATTAAAATTCTGATTTTCAGTCTCTGCCACGGATTACATACACGGGAATCCTTGAGGGGGACCCTCACAGGAACTAGGAAATGTTTTCTGTCCTTTAAATGATTTTCTCAACATATTCATGCTGGTTACTTTTAAATCTATCTATTCCTTAAAATCTAGCTAACAAACAAATCATTATAAATACTGCCATTTTAGGGAAACAAATCATAAAACCATTGAATCCTTCTACAAGGAAGTCATTAATTCAGACAACTGAATTCGAACAAGTTTTGGAGCGGTCATACCTTTCCCGAACCCTAGAACAGATCTAGGGCCCTTTTTAAGTTGTAGCTATTATGTATTGGAATTTTTTAAAGCTAACATATACAAAGACCAACATAGGTTTCTTTTGAATACACATGGTATTAAGCTATCCACCGACACGGCCTGTTGCCTGCCTGCCTGACACATGGTAATAACACATTTCCCTGCCCAAGTGAAATGAGACAGGGCCAAGTGAATTGCTTTGGCCAATGAAATGAGAGAAGACATGCGCTCATCACTTTCAGGGAGAAGGCCATAAGAGCCCATGCCTGATTGGCCTGTTCGCTCTCCCAGTCACCCTGTCCAGTTATCTAGCCTGGATTCTGAGTGAATAAACCATGAATCAGAGACCCCTTAGAAGCAAAATGGACATGTGATGCCAAGGGTTAGAAACAATAAATCTTTGCTGTCTTAAACCACCAAGATTTTGGCATAATCCAGCCTAATCCAGCCTATCCTGACAGACCAGATTCAAAATCTGGCTCTGACACTTATTATCCTTGACTACACAGGCAAGTTCTTAAAACTCTCTGAGCCTCAGTTTCCTCCACCATAAAAATGAGGATAATAATACCTTTCTTAAATGAGAAGCTATGTGCAAAATACCTTTTACATAGTAAATTTTCAATATAGATTAATAATAGCTGCTATTATTATCACTTGTTCCTATAGAAGAGAATCTGAAAATGGGCAGTACAAGAGCAACATTGCAAGAGAATAAACATTTCCACTTGTTCTTCTTTGAAAAATGTTAGGTTAAGGACTGCCACTTACATTTTCTAGTTAAACAAGCCCTGTACAGGAAATACAAATTTTATTAATAGCAGTACTGGCATCTTACGAATGCAGAAAATAATGAATATATAGAGGTTAAGTACACAGCAAGTCGATGATAGAGAGAGGGATTTATTTATTTACTCAATTTATGACATTGTGACCTTGAAACTCTTATGCAAAAAATCCATTAATTCCAATTTGTAAAGTACATGAAACTAGCAACAGGGTGGTAATATGGATAAAGGACAACATATGAAGAATTAGAATGGCTTTTAAAGCAACATTTGTCTGCTCCCTTCTCATTAAACCTGTTTTAAAAGGTGAGGTATGTCCCTGACCCTAAAAATTAAAATTCTTCACCCCAATCAGTCTGGGTTTGTACATTGAGATATATTGCCTTCCTCCACAAGCACTAAAAGATTTAATAAACCCCAGAGTAGCCAGAGATACATTTCTTAATAGAAATTCAATTTGCAGGGTTTAGATATTATTTACTTCCTGATTGGAGAACAATTTGTGAACCTTACCCAACATGGCTGCATAACTTCTTCCTCTGGCAATGGAAGTAAAATTGATTGGATCTTTTCATGGAATAATATATGGACTGATATAAATTCTTTGCTCTCGCATCTCAATATCACCTTGCTATTTACTTTTTGTCAGAATAATCCTAGCATGCCAGGCACCAGGCAAAACATAGATTTTTATGTAAAAATGTTCATCTTTGTTTAGTAAATGATTCTGTCTGTAACAGATTCTTTCTGCTCACCACATTCACATAGAAGAAAAAAAGATAACTGAGGCTTGTCCATTTATTCCACCTTTGTCAAAAATCTGCTGACACAAGTCCTTGCTTCTCATTTGTACGAAGAACTCCGTGCCTCATTTTGCACTTTCAGAGCTATTAGTTCTCTTCAGTAATCACTCAGGACTTAATTATACCCTTAGAGCCAGAAAAGATGCATCTACTAGCCATGACCACGTGCCTGCCTGTCAGTTACACAGGCCAGTTGGAAGCCTTGGCTCTTCGGACCTGGCTGTGTTTCATGCAGCACTATAGAGACAAAATAGTCCATGTGGGCACTGCAACACAGGACTTCCGGAGCCTAAAGGAAAATAAATCCTATTATGTTCTCTCTGAATGTATCAGTTCAGGTCATAAATAGTTGGACACAGCCTCTCTTTCCCATGAGGGAGTCGCTGCTGGGAATGGGAAGCACGAACACATGTGGCTCTGCAGTGCCATTCCCAGTAAGCTGTGCCCCCTGAATGACCTCTCTGACCAACTGTTCATCATTCAGCTACACTAAATTGAGAGGGAAAATAACAATAATAAAACTAAAACACTCAACTTTCATAGCACATTATAGGATAATTTCATGCAGGAACCAGGAGCCCGATAACATGGAGAGGGTATTTCAAAGTTGAAAACTGCCTTTGATTCTCTTTGGGGAAAGGACAGAGGACACAGTAAAGGAGACACCTAATTGAAACTGCCCAGAAGCCTCCAAGGGCTTCAGGCTGAAAGTCACCAAGCGCGATGTGGAAAATGGCTGGGTAGCCTGCATTTCCTTTGGACCACAAACCCTGAATCTGGTTGTAATCATGGTCGTTACTGATCAGAACCGGACTTTAGTTGATGGCATATGAAGTGGTACAAGGACATGGGCACCTGTGTGCAAATGTACACAGTTCATAGACTTTACTCTCAAATTCCCAAACTGTGCTCATCAAAACAGTATAGGAGCTGACCCAAAGAGGAATATTCATCCAAAACAGTCAGTTACAAGAGAGGCCAAGGAAACTGCAGCCAGAGGAAGGAATTCTAACATTACAGATGTTTGACTGTTGTAAGTGCAGAAAAGCAAAGAAAATGAGAAACAGAAGCATGAAGCTGAGGTTGGAAAGTTTTCTCTCCTGAAGGCCTTGCCCACAACAGGAGCTATTCAGAAAGCACCAGCTGCCACAAAGGCACCTCTAAGAAGATAATCAGCAAGAAGGGTTCACCCCCACTGCTAAAGATCAGGAAGCTGCAGACATCCTGGTCCCAGCCTAGAACATCACAGACCAGAGGGACCTGCCTTAGAAGCCTTAGGGAAGAAATAATGAGTTTATTTTGAAAACATACACCCCAAATAAAGAGGTGCCTCCTCCTGCTTTAGGACCAGCATCGTTAGAGACCTATTTTTAAAACAATCAAACAAAAGCCTAACTCTGAAGATTTTCATGAAGGGGAGCTGGTTGGGGAGCCACAGAGGTATAAATTACAATATACAACACACAGTGACACGCTAAAAATCCTCCTGGCTCATCTCTGTCCCCTAAGTCCTACTTCTTGGAACAGCTGCCCCTTTTCTAATTCTCTCTCTTAAAATATTCCAGCATCAGTAAGCTTTACTTCTCACTACCTGTCGGCATCTTTCCTTTATTACTCAGATCGTTTCAGGCTCTTTCTTACACCCAGTCCACCAATCTTCTGCAGCTTCTTCAGGTTTTATCTCCAAACATTTCCCCAACTAGATCCAGTAGCTCTACAAGGAAGAATCTTGCTTCTTGACAAGACAGAAGAAGGAAAAGTTTTACATAAATCACATCTTGAATATTCATTTTTCGGTGTAGAGATACACAGAGACTCTCACACACCACAGTTATAGGCTATATGCAGAAGCTAAAGTCACTAAAATATTTATTAATGAACTGACTCTGTTTATCCCACACTTCTCACAACTTTATCTATCACTCCCGCCCTCTCTGAGGTCAGGATTTGGGGTATCCGGCTGTATTCGTTTCTTATTACTACACTAAGTCCCTTAAAACAACACACATATATTCTTTTACAGATCTGGAGGTCAGAAGTCTGAAATGAGTCTTGAGGGGCTAATAACAAAGTGTTAGCAGGGCTTCTTCCTTCTGGAGGTTCCCGGGGAGAATCCGTTCCTTGCCTCTTCTAACTTCTAAAAGGAGGCAGGCTTTCCTTGGCTGGTGGCTGCATCGTGCCAATCTCTTTTTTTTTTTTTTTTTTTTGACGTCTTTATTGGAGTATAATTGCTTTACTACTGGGCATATACCCTGAGAATACCATAATTCGCAAACAGACATGTACCACAATATTCACTCCAGCTCTATTTACAATAGCCAGGACATGGAAGCAACCTAAGTGTCCATCGACAGATGAATGGATAAAGAAGATGTGGCACATATATACAATGGAATATTACTCAGCCATAAAAAGAAACGAAATTGAGTTATTCGTAGTGAGGTGGATGGACCTAGAGTCTGTCATACAGAGTGACGTAAGTCAGAAAGAGAAAGACAAATACCGTATGCTAACACATATATATGGAATCTAAAAAATATGGTTCTGATGAACCTAGGGCCAGGACAAGAATAAAGACGCAGACGTAGAGGATGAACTTGAGGACACGTGGGGTGGAGGGGAAGGGGAAGCTCTTGCTTCCATCATAGCAGTTACTACTCCCACTGATCTCCTGCCTTTCTCTCATAATGACCTTTGTGACTGCATCAGACCCACCCCAATAATCCAGGATAAGATCCTATCTCAAGAGCCTTAACTTAATCATATCTGCAAAGTCCCTTTTGCCATATAAGGTGACATTCACGAGTTCTGTGGGTTAGGATGCAGACGCCCTTGGTGGGAGGCGTGGGGAAGGGGGCTATCCACACTATCAGATGTCACAAACTGTATAAAAAACTCAGTACAAATTCAATGCAAGACAAAGTAAATTGCCAGACTCGCAAAAGATGAATGAATTCATTAAGTCAACAAAAGTTATGATTGAGAACTGCTGGAATGATGAGCAAAGCTATTGACAAATCATAATTCAGCAGAGATAGAACCCTTTACAATTGAAAAATATAGAAAATCAGCAGGGATAAATAATAACAGCTGGGTACAGCAAAGAAAAAATTATTTAAATACCACCTGATTAAGAGAGAATCTTTGGAAAACTGATAAAGCTGTCACATTTTTTTGCTCATGATGCAAAAATGTGAAATAAATTATATCATATATATGATCATACAGTTGTCTTAGAAGAAAATTTTTTTTACCAAAAATGAATCAATCTTGATGAATTCCTTGTTCATTTTAAGTTTATAGTTGTAATTATTGTTAATGTTATTCCAATAAGGAAACTTGTTTTCCTAAGTTTCAGTTTTCAAGACAAGTAACTATTTTAAACTTTTTTCACTATGTACAGAATGTACGTTCCAGGAACAGGGGAGGAAATAGCAAAGTCATGGAGGAGGGACTTCCCTGGTGGCACAGTGGTTGAGAATCTGCCTGCCAATGTGCGGGACACGGGTTTGATCCCTGGTCTGGGAAGATCCCACACACTGCAGAGCAACTAAGCCCGTGTGCCACAACTACTAAGCCTGTGCTCTAGAGACCACAAGCCACGACTGCTGAGCCTGCGCGTCAAAACTACTGAAGCCCACGCGCTCTAGGGCCCAAGTGCCTCAACTACTGATGCTTGCACGCCTAGAGCCTGTGCTCCGCAACAAGATAAGCCACTGCAATGAGAAGCCCATGCGCTACAATGAAGACTAACCCCCGCTCACCGCAACCAGGGAAAGCTCACGCGCAGCAACAAAGACCCAACACAACCAAAAATAAATAAAAATAAATATTAAAAAAAAATTGACAAAAAAAAAAAAGTCATGGAGGAACTGAAGTCTTCCCCACCCTAAAGCTATTTTTACTATACTGTGTTTCTGAGCATGGTTGTATGCCATGACAGGTGTACTCCAGGACCTGCCTCTCCCTGTCATAAGGGGATAGATGAGACTGACTAGATGTGTAAAGAGTGAACTGTGATAGAAAGATCAACAGTATAAGGAAGAAAATCTGGTCCTAGGCTCTTTTCAAGACTTATCATTTAATAAAGATGTTTTTAAAAATTTAAAAATAAATAAATAAAGACTTATCATCTTTGTGACTTTGAGGAATGAGGATGTTTGGAACCTCTCAGAAGATCTCTGCTTCCTCTATAAAATGAGAATATTATTCATACTTATCTTCCTACATTTGTTAACTTCAAGAAAATTCATCTTAGGACTTCCCTGGTGGCACAGTGGTTGAGAATCCACCTGCCAATGCAGGGGAGATGGGTTCAATCCCTAGTCCAGGAAGATCCCACATGCCGTGGAGCAACTAAGCCCGTGTGCCACAACTACTGAGCCTGCACTCTAGAGCCCACAAGCCACAACTACTGAGCCCATGTGCCACAACTACTGAAGCCCACATGCCTAGAGCCCATGCTCTGCAACAAAAGAAGCCACCACAATGAGAAGCCCGCACACTGCAACAAAGAGCAGCCCCCGCTCACCACAACTAGAGAAAAGCCCGTGCGCAGCAACAAAGACCCAATGCAGCCAAAAATAAATAAATAAGTTTATCTTAAAAAAAAGAAAACTCACCTTAAAATTCAGATGAATAGCTTGTAAGACTCAGTATTAAATTAAAGATGCCATTTAATGCTACCCCAGTAAAGACACCAACAGGAATATTTAGAATGAAACAAGCTAATCCTAAAGTAAATAAAAAATAAACTCACAAAATAGTCAAGAATATTCTGAGGAAGGACAGTAATGAGAAGGTAAGCCCAACCAGAGAGAAAAAGATACTATAAAGCTATAATAATTAAAGCAGTATGGTATTACGCCTGAAAGTACAGAACAATAGAGCAGAACAGAAAGTTCTGAAATGGACTCAAATACATACAGGCATTTAAGATATGATAAAAGTGTCCTTCTAAATCAGTAGGCAAAAGATGAATTGTCCAATAAATGTTGTCAGAACAACTGAGTAGCCACCTGGGGAGAAATATATTTCTACTTTTTACCTTTCACAAAAATAAATTAAGGATGGATAGAAGATTTCAACATACAAAATGAAACCATTATAATTGCTAAAAGAAAACATGGGAGAAATTTTTACTACGAAGAACTGACTACATAGAATCTTTCATTGTTCATCAAACACTGAATTCAGTGAAGTCTGAAGTTCAATGGGAGAAAGCATGATTCAGTACGAATGCACAGCAAGTATTTGGAGTTAGAAGACCTGGGTTCAGTTTCCAGCTCCATATCTTAAAAGCTGACTGATGTGGAAAAAGGCACTTACATTTTGAACCTCGGTTTTCTCAACTATCAGGAGTGACAAATACTGTAGGGGTTTCTTGTGAGTTTCCAATTGGGTAATGATAAAATTGAAAGTGACAGGTAAACAAAGTGACATAAACATGCTAATTAATATCTAACTAATATCTAAGAATTTAGTGCCATATAAACAAAGTAACATAAACAAGCTAGTTAATATGAAATCAATTTTTAAAAATTAAGAAACTCGTGCTTCCCTGGTGACGCAGTGGTTGAGAGTCCAACTGCCGATGCAGGGGACACGGGTTCGTGCCCCGGTCCAGGAAGATCCCACGTGCCGCGGAGCGGCTAGGCCCGTGAGCCATGGCCGCTGAGCCTGCGTGTCCGGAACCTGTGCTCTGCAACGGGAGAGGCCACAACAGTGAGAGGCCCGCGTACCACAATGGCCTGAGTAGAAGACAATAATGTGGAAAGTCTTGATGAAGATCACACGACAATGAGGATTAAACAGAAAAACCCTCTACGGCTGCAGGCAAAGATGTTCAGTGTGCCCAAGTAGAGGGCACTGTTCACATAATTGTCCAAAGAGTGGCACTGTGTGTGTGTCTGTGTGTGTGTCTGTGTGTGTGTGTGTCTGTGTCTATGTTTATGTGTGTATTGAGAGCAGGGACATATATATTTTTTCCTTTCAGCTTGAACCCCACTCAAGAAGCTTTTCTTCCTCTTGGAGAAATTCAATGAATTCAACCCCTCCCTCTGCCCTGGCAGATGCTGAGCACAAAGGGATACAGCCCAGAGGCAGCTGGCCACACAGTCCAGAGCTCAGTGAAAGGCAGGAAACTCTGACAAGCCATCTGCAGGTGGGCCAGAAGCATTTCATGAAGTAAATTTGAGAATCATAATTCCATATAATTGTTAAAGATATATTGTTTAAAATCTATATTTGACTAAGCTCAAATAAAAACTGAAAAAAAAATCTACAAATAGTACTAAGGACCCTCATCTAAGGAAAGGATAATACACATGCAACAAGAATGAAGAGAATGATGAGCAGAACACAGGAAAGTCCAAATAATGCGGACTCAGAGGAATCTGGATGTGAGCATTTTAATTCATGTCTGCAAATTCTTTGACACTCCTGTCATCACAAGGCAGGTTTCTATGTTCCCTGCCCTTGAATCTGGGTTGACCTTAGTGATGGGTCCACCAATAGTGTATGATGAGAGTGACACTACGTGACTTTCACAGTTGTGGGACCTATGAAGTCACAGAGGGCCACATGCTTAGAAGGGCCCCTCACTTGGTTTAATGCTCTGCTACTGCAATCTTGACATTCTTGTAATTTTTGAACAAGGCACCACCTTTTCATTTTGCACAAGGCCCCCGAAATTATAGAGACAGTCCTGCCTCTGACCCTGGGTCATAAAGGCACTTGTACTTGGTCTTCTCGAACATGCACGCCAGAGCCCTAAGCCACCACATGGGCATCATCAATTACCCTGAGGCCGCCATGCTGTGAGGAAGCCAAACTATCCCAACCAGGGGGACCACAGGTGCTGAGGCTACAGGAAGAGAGAGGCGCCCAGCCAGCACCCAGCTACCCTAGGTTCCTCAGTTCCAGTTCCAGCTCCAGCTCCAGCCACTGTCCGACGTGATCACACGAGAGACCCAGAGCCACGACTGCCCAGCTGAGCCCTCCCCGTATCCCTGATCAGAAACTGTCAGAGATGATTAAATGGCTGCGATGTTCTGAGTCTTTACGTTTAGGCACACTGGAATATTCTAGACTAGATTTACTTCCTTAAACCATACGTTCTTAATCTTTTTTTATGCAACAAAGGGGAGAGGAGCAGGTAAGAAAGAGTAGAGACACCTTCTCTAGACCTTTTCTCTAGCTATTAGCCATTAAACATGAAAGAGAGGTAGTTTAGGGGAGCAACAGGGCCTGGGACGCAGGAAACAAGGCACATCCTGACCAGTCACTGCCTGGTTGGAGCCCTGACCTGGAGCCTGGTGAGCCAGGGGTACACAACTCCATGAGCCTAATTGAATGATGTAATGAGAGTGAAAAGAGACCGTATCCTATTAACCTAACTAATATCTATCAGGTTTGTGTGTCTCATGGGATCAACCATCACACTGCTGAATCCTTCTGCAACTCCAACCTCTGATGGGGTTTGCAGGGCTCAGGGATAATGGCGACCATTCACCAAGGATGCAGCGTGAGCCTGACTCTCCGCCTGAACCAGCTCTAATTCCGCGAACAACTCCACGGAGAGGGTTTTACTGTCCCCATTTGAGGATTTAGGAAACAGAGCTTAGAGTCAAGAAGTAACTTTATAAAGCTGACGTCTATCGAGTGCTGATTACATGCAGGCTCTCTCTACTGCCACTCCATATGCAGTATCCTACTGACTGCTCACAGCTGCGCTCTAACGTAGGGAATCGCATCATCCCCGTCTGCAACAGATGATACCTAGTTTCACAAAGGTTAGGTAACTTGCCCAGGGTCCCAGAGTAGCCTTGAGAAAGCAGGGCTTCGCCGTTTTGATATCCTGCTCAGAGCCCCTCTGCCATGGTAACTGGCCCCAGGGGACATGTCCCTCACTCCCAAGGTCCTGTAATGAGATTACTGAAATGCACAATCTTTACAGGTTGGGAGACGCATGAGGCTTATTTTATAACAGATATCATCATGAAACTTCAGTGAGTTCATCTTGTGCCCCACAAAGTCTCCCATGAATGGAATGTGCCATTCAGATTACATATAGCAAATAGTATAGCAGACGATTTGGCAGTGGCCTGGGGAAAGCGCTCTGGAAACACGGGCTCACCTTGCCTGTACTTGCATGAAATGTCTTTCTGTGTCTATACACAACTGGTGTTCGGCTCCACTTCTCTCAGACCAGCGAGGCAGTACTGCTTAAAACAAGCAACCAGCTGCACCAGTCAGGCCAGGGCCTGTCACCGTTATGCGGGTGATGTGGCGCCCCACAGAACCTAAGCTTTTCCTGTCCTTTTGGCTTATATTCACAAGCGTCTGATAGCTTTCAGAGCCAATTTTGCTGGCAGTTCCTAAGGTGAGCAACATCGCCCCCGTCAGACACCCCTTTTCCATCTCCTAGATGGGATCTTACACCATCTGTTCCCAATCATTGCTTCTTGCTTATTGTGTAAATTGCATTTATCACTCTAAAAGGACCTGAGACATCTTGACTGTTTTCTTCTATGTGGAACTTGAAATGCATCGATTTCTGCTGCTATAGCCCTATAGCCACATGTTTACTATCTGTCAGTTCTAGTTTACTCAGAAGTTGCCTCTACAGAACTGAACAGTCTAAAACCAGCTCACAAAATAAGAGAATCAAAAGCCATATTTCATCCACATGTGGACACTTGCATCCACCCTCCCACTTCTACTCAACAAGATTCTACCAGAAAGGTCCCCAGTATCCATCCTTCGGTGGCCAGCAGAAAAGCCCTCTAAAAGCTTCCATTGCTAGAAGAGAACAAAGTTGTCACTTCTTGTGATCAAATTCAGCACCTCCTGTTATTCCTGCCACCATCATGAATGTACGTGACACAGAAAAGCCATGTGAGCCTGAGTCCCAGGACTCCCATAAAGCCAGGAATAAGATGATCTCCAGGCAGGTCCTGGGGAGCCACCTCAGAGAAGTAAAGGCAGGTCTAGAGGGCAGAGGGTGGGCTTTGGAGCCACACAGATGTGGTGGTGGAAAAGTCATTTAACTTTTCTTGAGGGGTAGTTTTCTTCTCCATAAATGGTGAAGATAATACCTCACTTGCAGGGTTCATGTAAAAATTAGAAATAATGTCTGAAAAAACTTATTTTCATGCCTAACAGAACGACCTCAGTAAACAGTAGCTATTATTGTTAGGAAAAGAAACTAACATAATAGCTTTCTTTAAAATAGTTTGTTGTTTTTTTTTTTAACAAAGTTACACATGTGCATATTTTAAATGGTCAAATGGGGAAATCAGCCTTCTTATAAAAAAACCACCCCTTACATTAGACCTACTTCCCCCTCCACATGTAATGCCAAACTGGTTTGATCCATTGATACTCCCACAAGTCCATGAGCTCTTTGAATCTGGAAATTCTTGCCCTTCAATACTGGAATGTTTTAAAAATTATTTTTTGGTCTACCTTCTGGCTTATTTCCTCAACTTTATCTTCCCACCCTTCCACTGAGTTTTCATTTCTTTTCTCATAGTTTAAATTTTTAGTATCACTTATTGTTTTCTGAACGTTACTTTTTATAGCCACTATTTTTTGTCCACGGCTGCAGTATCTCCTTCCATCCCCGACTATAGTAATTTCTTCTGGTTCTATTTTCTTCTTCTATTGCTTTCCTAGTGCTTATTCCCTCCAAGATGCTTTTTTAGGTTGTTTCTATCTCTGTCTGCCTTCCTGGACGCTTTCCTAAAAGGTATGAACATCTCTGGTTGTCTGCCTCTATTCAGAAGTGTTGTACTAACAAGTCTATTGAAGCTCTGTATGCTTGGAGGAGGTTTGGTTACTTTGTTCTTCTGTGTAGTCATCTGCCAGAGGCCCATTCACTGAATGTCAGCAGATGAAGGCCTTTCTCTTGGGCTGGTCAGATTTTTTTTGGATAGGACTCTTCCAAGTCTCCTGCATATAGGTAAAGCCTGACTCTCTATTCCGGGAACCAGCAGGAGAAGAAGTGAAGGGGGAATTGGAGCCACACTATCAGTATGTAAACATTCACTTAATCTCCCTATTTTTAATACAGTCCTGGATAAATAAACCTGCAGTCTTCTGCCAGGGTAGGCAAGAAACAGTCACCCGGTTGTGCAGAGTTGGAGAGAAGGTCCAAAGATCTGTTTCTATGTTAATTAGGAAGATACTTTATTTTTCTCTCAGAAAATAGTTCAGAAGTAGACAGATGGTCCTGGATGGGTAGGCTGTGCTTCATGAGGAGAAAAAAAAAAAAAAATCCAGGTGCATTCTATCTGTTGCCCCACCTTCTCCTTAGGAGGTCCTCTTCATTTGTATGCACATGGTCAAGGTTAACTCATCATGATATCTACATTCCAGCCCACAGAAAGAGAGGAGAGAGAAACTGAAGGACAATTAACTTCTTTTCTAAAAGCCTGACCCATCACATCCCATGAGCTAAAACTGATTCATGCAGCCATCTCTCCCTGCAAAAAAAAGCCCGAGAAATGTCATTGCTAACTGGGTAGCACGTGCTCAGCTAAAACTTGGTGATGAAGGGGTTCTGTTCCAAAAGGAAGCAAGGGAGATTGGATCTGAGGACAGCAGCATTCTCTGCCACCACTTACTAGATAGATTTTCAATCAGTCTCCCTGTCCTTGGCCCACCTCCACCTCTCCTTCTAGAACCTGTAACACCACTTGGGGGCTTTATTGGGGTTTTGCAGTGCTAATCAGAATGCTTTTTTAACTTTCCCAACTCTGGGCCAGGGTTCAGACTTCCCAAATCTGCTTTAGCATTTGCAATGAATCCATCTGCTCTCCAGCGTCCAGAATTTCATGGCTGTTGTCTTCTCCTGATGTCCTTTCCCTTGAAGATGTATTCCTTGTTAAATAAAACCTTTTACTCTTATTATAGTGGAATTGGGGGAGGGAGCGGTGGTTAAAAATGTGTGCTCAGGGACTTCCCGCGGTCCAGTGGTTAAGACTCCACACTTCCAATGCAGGGGGCATGGGTTCGACCTCTGGTTGGGAACAAAGATCTCACATGCCACGTCACGCAGCCAAAACAAAAAAACAAAAAAAACCCCACAATGTGTGCTCAGTCAGCCAATTTTAAATAATTCTGATTTCACCAATTCTGATTTTTAATCAGGATGAAAGGTGACAGACATCTACTTTTGGTCCATTCATTGGTCATATTTCATATACTCATTAATTAATTCCACAAGTATCTATTAACTGTCTGCCATATGGCAGTCATTGTGCTAGACACTAGAGAGACAATGGCTTTATCAACCACATAGCCCAAGGCAAAAAGAGATAATAAGTAGATTTTTAAGAGGTAAACATGAAGTAAAAATTAAGAAACATGCAATAAAGAAAACATTACAGTGGGATAGAAAATAAGGAAGTAACAGAAGGCCTCTGAAGTGATCACATTTGAGATGAGATTTGCAGAAGACCTAGAAGCCACCAAAGCAAGGAACAGGCACTAAATGTGTTTTGTTTTAGGAACTAAAAAGATGCTACTATGTTTTTATGGCTTCTTATCTTTACAACGTCTTACCTGGTGACTTCTAAATAGTCCCATAAAATTTTTCTTGCTTTTTTTTCTCAGCTTACAGTTGGTGGTGGTATAATAAATAGAACATTATCCTTTGACTCAAAAGACAGGGGTTCAAATTCCAGCTCTGCCGTTTTCCAGCTGTGTGACTCAGCCAAGTTCTTCAACTTCGTTGAACTTAATGTCCTCAGTTGAAAAGTGAAATATTATAAGAAGCTTATTTCTAGCGAGAATCAAATTAGATAATTCATGTGGAAGTGCCTGGCATTTAGTAGGAACTCAGAAATTGTTTGTTGAAACAAAATCTGAACATTGAACAGGTTCTCTGCTAACATTAAACTTGGATTCTCCCCAACACTGGCAGAAGCCTCATGAATTAGTTTTCCACTCAGATAATAAGGAAAATAAATAAATACCATCAGTGCATGTTACAAACAAGTATACTAGGTAATGAAGTCGGAATGACTGGGTCGGGTCCCTGGCTTCCCCCACTTAGAACTGCATCTGCTGGTGACATCCAGATCCATTTTGTGTGAGGCAGCGGTTATGCACCCTGACATCTGTTTCAAGGGTAGGGACGTAGCATGCCTTAACACTCTCCCCTTCCATAGCCTATTACAGAACTACAGCTGATGGACTTACCTAATGTGTTTCTAGTAATTCTGTTTTTTCAGCACATATGAAGTCTTGGAAGGCATAAGCTCCGTAAGTTTGGATTTGGAGTACTCTTGTTTATTTTTCCATAACTTAATGTCTTGAATATCGTGAAGTGTTCCTAGTGGTATTATTTAGACTTAACTCAACAAACTTTATCCTTTGCTTCCTCGACACACAATACTGTGTTGATATAGTGGGAGGAACACAAAGATGATCTGAATATTTGTGGTCTAGAATATAATAAAATGCAGATAAGTCTAAGGTCTGTTTTCAGCGATTCACAGGGCACTTTATGAGCTTACAACATCACAGAGTCATCATTATGGACATCAGTTACTATTCTATATGATCACGTTTATAAGCAAAGGCTGAATAAGGTCTATAAGATACAAAATAGTGGCAAAAGAGTGAGTTGCTTTCTTCATGCTCCCACAGAGAGCACTCAGCTCTGCATGGAACTTGGAGATTTGCAGGAACTCAAATACAGAGAGAACTGCCCTCCAGATTCTGATGTGAATTCAGATTCAGATTTTTGCATCCTCAGTACCTAAAATCAGGTGAGGCATGTAGTGCCCACTCAGTAAATGTGGAGTGTTGGCTGGACGGATGGATACTTAAGGCTTTCTCTATTTGTTGCCCTAGAAACTACACAATGGTAAACGCTGATATTAAAGACACTCTACTAGCACACTGAAGCTTGGCATTAGCATCGCATCTAGTGACACTACCATTTTGACAGCAGCATATATGACTGTGAGTAAAGGGTTAACGTCAGGCCTGGCTGAGGCAGGCCTGCCTGAGAATGACCTCGGTCTCCCAAGGCCCTGTTTCCTAGGAAACAGTGGAGTTAAGATAAATAGGGAACAGTTGTGTCTCCCTCTGTATTGTGTGAAACAAAAACCTGGGGTGGGAATCTGCAAGCTGGCATGCAGACCTCAGGCTTGATGAAAACCATATACCACACTGAGGGGGGAAGGGGGCTGTGGCCTCTTTGTGACAAGATGACCCCACACACCTTGGCCCTGCACGTGGGTGTGGTGGCAAAAAAAAAGCGGCTACTAGGGGAGCTGCTGCGCCTCCCCATGAGCTGATGATCCTTCATCTCCTTGCTACGTCTCCTGCTGTCTTCCCTTCCAGAAAGCTCAGTAAGAGTAGGATCAGATTAAAGCCTGTCTGTGTCTCCCGAGTTTGATTTGCCAACTCGGACTCATAACGGCAGCTGATGAGCTGTCGCAGTCAGTAACCTTCATACCTGTTCCAAATGTCACTCTCAGCACAGAGAAGAGGCAGTTTAAAAGGAAGAACAAAAGAGAAGCAAAATCTTCTATTCTATGCCCACAAGGATGGAAAATAAAATGTTTATATATTTGGGGTTGCCGTGAACCCCAGGCAAAACCCAGACCGGCTCCCAAGAGGTCAGCACACTTGATGATCGTGTCCCAGCAAGACCAGAAGGGAGGGGATTAAAATTAATACAAGTGGCAATGTCTGGAGTAGGCACTGCACAATTTAAACTGCATCACCAAAGAAAGGCCATCTGGGAAAGGAAGCGCAAAAGAGAAAAAGCAGGATGAGGGTAATTTGATGACTAGGAAAAGGTCAAAGGGGCATATTCGCTAAAGGTCCCTCTGGATCAGTGAAACAAGATGGAATAAAAGCATATGCATGTTCATTGAAATTAAAAACCCTTTTAGGCTGTCCTCTCTGCTAAATTCTTATGGCTTGAAAATGACTTTAAATTCCTGAAAGCAACTCCTTCGCCTCTGAGTGAATGCGTAGCCACTTTAAGATGCTTTGCCTGGGAGTTTCATATGTGCCTTCAGCCAGGAAAAGTTTTAACGGGCTCTACTATTCCCTTCAGACATATGGATTTTTTCAAGCACCAAACAGAGTCCACAAGCTAACAAATGCCTAAAAGTGCCACATGGGTGACATCAGACAGAGAACCACCCAAAGCACCAGGCTAAGAGCCCTTAGGACTCACGTCCACTAGGCTGACCATCTTCACTATCCTTCACTATCATTCTTTTTTTTATTGCATTGAGAGCCCAACATGAGCAAATCAAAGTGGCCCTACCATGTCTTTTACTTCATTTATTCCATGTGTTTATTTCCAAAGAGAAGAGCACTACAGGTCATTACTCTCCGTATATTTTTTTTTTTTTTTTTTTTTTTTTACTCTCCGTATATTTTAAAACATCTAAACAACTTTCAGTAGGTCAATTCTAAAAAATATTGATAGTGCTAGTTACACCAACATAATACTAAAGTAGATGTCTGTGAAATCATGCATCTTCCTCCAATAAAATCCTAAATGCAATATATTTAGTCTACATATACTAATACTATTTTAAGTAAAATTGCTTATATTGCTGTAGTCCTTTATATGTCTAAACATTTTACATAAATCATCTCATTTGATATTCTCAATAACCTGTGATATAGTAAGGTCAATATTATTATTACTATTCAGCTCTCTTGGAAAGAGAAAGTGGTTTAAAAATACCCATAAGAACACAGCGTTTTTAAATGACCTTAAACTACATCCCAGTTAGTCTGATTTCTAGCAAAATACTCTATTACAGAACTTAATAAAAATTAATGCAAATTTTTTCAGTTCATTTCTTCAAGATTTCAGTCAGTTAAAACAATAAAAGTTGTTAAACATATCTCCTTCCCTCAGTAATAAGGTAACTAATTCGTCTGTAAGTAATTATGTAAAAATTCAAGCTTTTGAAAAACATGTAGCCATTTTTGTGAAGCTACTGGGGAAGGAACTTACCCTATTTCTTTTTTTATTTTTCAGGAGGGATTTGTTAGACAAATACCAAGTTTAAAAATTCATATAGCTCAAGCACAAGTTCAAAAAATTTAATCCCAGCAATACGAATACTCTAACTTCCTTGGAAGAAAAATTTTTTAAAAATCAAAATTTGGACCCACTTCCTTTCCTACTCATTCTAATAGTTCACCAAGCTCCAAATTTTGTTTCAGAACAATTCTAGTGGGCAGTCCAACCCACTGGGGTAATCTTGAGATGTGATTTAAATTCTTCTGGAAGATTCATACTTTTGTAGTTGGGAAAGGAAATTAATGACTTCTATAAAGTATAGGAAAAAAAGTATTTATAATGGGTTTTCGGGGCAGGAGCTTTGCAATTAAAAATACGATTTAAACATTTTACTTAAATCCAACCAAACTGGAGTGTCAGCAAAACTCTATTCGTTAATTTTGACATGATTTACTGAGTATAATCCCCTTAAGCCAGAAGCTGACCTCCACAGCATTCAAGCTTCCTGTGGGATCAAAAGGAATAATAAGAAACATGTTACTACTGTAAATAAGCAAGTCTGGTGTTGTGTGCAGGTTTGTTCCTATGTTGTCAAATAGACAAGCATGCAGCAAATACTCAGCAATAACAAAATAAATGTCCGGAGACCTTTTCCCAACCAACCAAGCCGACAACTCAGCAACTTCAAACAGATTTTTTTTCTTTCAGAGCCAATTCACTTGCAGTGTAGGCTGATAAAGCAGTATTAATCTCCTGCTTTAAATCAAGTTTCTGTCACCGGGCTCCATTAATCTCCCCCCTGTTATCAAGTGTCTCCATGGCAGGAAATTATATTTCTAAATTGAATTTTGTTCTGTTTCGATGTAGTAAGAAATATTTTCCAGACTACTAATAGGATGCATAAAGATTGTGACTCTGACAATGCCGTTAAATAAATAAAAGCTATAAATTAAAACCACCTTCACTCACTATCCAGCAGAATAGAATAGACAGCGTTGATTACCTGGAAAGAGTAATCAAATGAAAGATTTTAAATGAAAAGTGAGGTAGCAGATGGTTAACTTTTTAATTTACCTTTTTATAGCAATTGCCCATAAAGGTAAAAAGGAAAAAAAAAATCAATCCAATGAGTCTCTCGGTGCTAATAAAACACATATTGATTCTTAGTGCATATGCTTACTCTACAAGATGCTAGAACTTGGTTCTACCACCCGTAATGGAAGCAGATACTGTTTACGAGCACTTCAGTGGAGACAAATTTACAGTAAAGAAATATCTTTGGACTAGATTTATCATCAAAGAATAAAAACTTATAACCACAAGAACAAAGAGATTTCATTTTACGGGCAGGGATCCACTCATAGTAGGCCAGGACAATTCAGCCAAATGGCAGTTCAGTGACTGGAAAAGGTCTTCAAAATGACAGTCTCCTTTTTTGTTGGTGAGCAATATAGTGATTTCAACAAAGTTTAGATTTTTTTCATCGATACAAATTGCTTTGTACTACCTCCTTTAACACAGGTCTAGGTTCTCCTTGACAGTAGCAATGTGGGGAAAGTCTCTTCAAGCTGCTATTGAAAGGATGCTCCCAAGGTGGACCGTTTAAAACTCCCCATATTTAAAGGTACATTGCATGAAAGAAGCTTTTCATTAGGCATCAATGTAAGGAACTTGTGGAACACGTAATGAATGCTACCTATGCTAAGATGCTTGAAAGATAAGTAGGATTTAACAAATGTACAAAAGAAAGGGGTAAAAGTTTTCCAGACAGAGGAGAGATGAATGGTTACCAGCCCCTCTTTCCTACTCTAACCTATAGATTTGGCCTGACTAGATAAGATATTCAGATCAAATCACATCTACCCTCTTTAAGTTCAAATTCAGAATATTTCAAACAGAATTATCGTGGTAGACTGAAACCACTGTTACACATACTATCTTCATCAATTTAAGTGTTCTGAAGCTCCATTAGATTAAATACAAAAAGGTTATTTATAATGGGTAAAGAAATAATAATCTGAAATCACGGATCTTAAGGTTTGCAAAAGTAAAACTAAGAATCTGATGAAAATTATAAAGAATGCCTTCAAAATAAGAAATAAATATTAACCAGAACTGGAAAGCACACTGAAATGGAATAAATTACATTCAGAAGAGGAAGAAATACAACATGTTCTTTTTTATAAATAAAAGCAGGTGGTAAAACGGAAGTCAGCATTTGAAAAACATACATCCTCCTCCTTTATGCTTTGAGCGGATCTTACCTATGCGCGTGAAAAAGAAAGAAACTGCAGCATCACAAAGTAGAGATAAGTCACATTCCCTAAGAACAACCAACTGGTAATGGTAGGTTTGAAACCCTGTGAAGCTTGTCTATTATTATTATTATTGTCATTTAACATAATTTTGACTAGTGAGCAGAAAATAATATGCTCCTGGGAGTAATGGCAGCAAAAGAGAACAACGATCATTACTTTTCTATAGGCTGCAATTTGACAATGTATTTTGCATAAACACCACCACCAGGTGTCTAGCCTCTGGACTCACTTTTTATCAGAAAGGCCAGCCAACTCATCCAGTGCGATGTACATTTCAAACATTAATACCATGCTCCATTTAATGCCAAAAGTTTTGGTGGGGTTCCACATGGAATTAAGATTCTGAAAGCTAGCTTAGGACATTCTCAATTTTAATCTAAATCCAGCTGCCAGAGAGTTGCTTCACACATGAAATGTACTTGCTAGTGGCTAATTTTCAGAAGCGTCTCATAGTCACCTTACTGGCACATAAAATGTATACTTCAATTGCTTGTTCATTAAGGGGGAAAAAATCTATATTGCCTAAATGGGGTACAAAACAGAAGTCACACACAAGGGAGGAAAAGCACTGCAGTCTTTCAGCAAGAGAGTCTTACACCACATTTTTAAAAAATTTTCCAGCACCAGGCATTCTCCCTGGCTAACTGTTCAAGATTTCCATTTTTACCATTAAATAGCCCCATTTTAAAAAGACTGCCTTACTTGGCAAAACATATTTAGACACCCAGTTGCGTTGGTTCAAAGGCTTCTAGTTCTAAATATTTATAGGTAGAAAAGAGAAGGGTTAGGAGCTTACTTCACCTTGCCTTTTCCTGAGATTTGTAGAAGACTGGCCACACACCAGAATGACAGGATGTGGCCAGAGGGCTTCATTCTTTTGCTATGAGACAAAGTTTCCCCAGGAAGGAAATCTCAAGTAAGAAAGGAATCAGGAAACTAAGGACCATGGCAGTCATCTGTAAAGAGCTCAAAACACTTCCGAGAGCAAAATGCTCAACCCAGCTCTTTTTCTGAACAGAGAAATCAAATCCCAAGATCAACCAAGAAGAAAAAGATCACAAGGGATATTCTATCTCTAGCTCCAAAAAAGAAAAGGACCTATTCTCAAATTTTTAAATGCATCTTTAGTCACTTCCAAGTATAGCTTTAAATATATTGCTTTGAATAATGGTGCTGGACTTTCCATGGGCATGTATCCCAGGCCGTTCACCTTGAATGTCAAAGTGCCCAGGATGCCTCTTTACAAGAGCCTCGCTTCCAGAACATACCAGTCCTTAAAACTTGAGCTGAGTAGGAGAATAAATGCTTGATTTTAAGGCATTTTGTCAAGTTCCAGCTGAGTAAAAGGGACAACTCCCAGGCCTAACATAAAGTGTCTTTGAAGATCCAACTTTATAAATAACTGGCTAATCAAGTGTGAAAGCTTAAAGAGGGAAGAAAGTTCACTGACATAGCTTCTTAATAGCTAACTGGTTCTAAATAGCCAATATTTATACTAAAAAGCTAAAGTTGATCATTTTTTTCCTGTCTGTGTCAGTGTTAAGATATAATCTCCTAGAACTCCTTCAATTATATTCTTTAGCTACATCTATCACCAATCCACAGCACGCTGAAGACAAAGCAGGATACAAATAAACTAAAACAGCAGGGCCCTTGATCTTAACAGAGTTTTTAAAGTTTTTAATTCATTGCTGCCATTTAAAAACTTGGAGATTTCCCATAAATTTCCAGATTTCCTTTTTTTTTTTTTTTTTTTTAATTGGAAGATCCAGCATCACTAGGCCCTCAGTCCAGTCTAGCAATAATTGACCGGCACTGAGCGACTGCTGTGTAATCCCTGAGCCAGATAATCTCCAAAATTCTGAGTGCCTAAACATGACTGTAGAAAGTTAAACTTTCCATTCAAATTGCATTAGCAAAATCGACTTCATAAGTGTGAAGCTCAGTACACTTCTTTGAACTTTAAGTGAATTCCAGAACTGTGATTATTTAAAATGACTGGGCAGTTCCTCTTACACGAAACAGGATTACCATGGCAACAACACATCATCAGTAGGGTGAAACTCACCTGTTCCACGACGGAGAAATCCCAGCTCACGTTCCCTGTTAGTGGGTTAACAATCCAATGCTTGGTAAACTGTGCTTCACAATGATAGGAAGAGCCAACGGCAAAGGACGGAGAAGCAGCATCGCTATGAATGCTTCGTCACCACAAGTCAGTTACGTAGCTCTGGTAACTTTTCTGACACCTCCTACTTAAAACTCAAAAGGTCAGGAGGATTGTGAGGCCCCACTTTCACAGTCTGTATTCATACTGAAAATCAAGATCAAGCGAGTTTTTGCCCCTCTGCCCTGATGGTCCCAGTGCCGATGTGCTTGTTGAAGGAGATGTTGGGGGATGGGAGGCCAGTCCTAACACTCGATCATGTCGAAGGGGGTCTGAGGCATCATGTTCATCCAGACTCATCTGCTCGTCTCCTTGTTCCTCTTCCTGCTCTGCTCACCTTCTTCCAGGTCTACAGCCTGTGGCGAAAGCTGCTGAAGGTAGCTGGAGGGGCCTACATGACGCTGGTACTCACTGCTGTCTACACCTTCCAGTTCCAGGGCTTCCCCACGATGGAGCACATCTGTGCCAAAGCACGAGAAGCACAGGCAGGGCCGGGCCGGCCGTGACCCCTGCAGATCCCCTGGACCCCAGCCAGGAGCCAGGGCCCGACAGTCTCCAGGGGGCTCTTCCCTGCCACAGAGATAGCAGTGGCGGCCATGGCTGGACCACGCCACAGTCATCCACTCCTGGGCGTGCTTCCTTTTCGAGTCTGGAGGAGAAAGCCCAGACCGAGAACCCCAGGCCATCGGCACAGAGCTCCTTCCAGATGGACTACCAGCCGTGGGTGGCCATGGCCCAGCAGGTGCTGAGGCACAGCGTTAGGAGCGGCCAGGGCAGCTGCCCATGGGAGCCGGCCTTAGCCAGGAGGCGGAACCGGCGGTGGGCCCGGAGGACAAGGTGGCGTGGGCCACGGCCACCTGATGCAGCGAGCGCTGAGCACCGGGCAGCTGCTGGGGCTACTGGGGCGGGCGCCAGTGGACCAGCTGGCGGGCTGGCTGCCCACCTTCACGCGGCACCAGGGCGTGGGCTGCAGTGCGCCTCCTCACGGGAGCCCCTCAGGGGCGAAAGGTGCACAGGACCAGCTGTAGGTGAGCGAAGCGGAGGCCGCGTTCCTAGGCCCCTCGGAGGCCCGCGACGCGCCGAGCACTGCCCCCAGAGGGCTGGAGGCCGAGGAGCTGCTGAGCAGCCCCCCTGCGCATCCGCTACAGCCCCCGCAGAAGCAGCAGCAGCAGCAGCAGCGAGGAGAGGGTCACTCAGCCCTGGGCTTCCCGCACGGCTCCCGGGAGCTTTAGGACCCGCGCTCGCACGCAGACGCACTGGGCCCCCGAGCGGCTCCTCGCAGGGCGCCTGCGCATCCAGAGCTGGAAGAGGCCGAGCGGCTCGTGGAAGGGCGGGCCGGAGCTGCCTCTGCGGCGAAGGGTGGACCAGTGTGTGTCGCGCTTCTCAGAACTGCTCTGCTACTTGGTCATTGTCCTCCACCACGTGGCCACCGCCTCGCCGCCTCCCTGGTGCTGCCCGCGCTGTCTCGCTGTGGGCCAGGCTGTTTCAGACTCAGTGAGTGGTCCTTTGTTCTGTTCAGTGGCCCTCAGGTGCACCCCCTTATTTCAGTATTTCAGACCCACAGAGGAGAGGTTGAGGTACTTCTGCTGTGGGCCGAGATGGGTGTGTGAAGGCCGCCTGCCGTGTGTCAGCTGCTGCGGGGGCAGCGCTAGCTAGAAGTGCCCGGCGTTTCCTGTTAGAGCGCATCTCGCTGCTCCATCTATTCTGTGTGAGTAAAAGCTTTGCTCCGGGCAGCACTTGACAGTGTTGTGTTTTCCTTGGTGACTCTGATACCAAGATGCGGTGGGCAGAATGTTTGGACTTCTCTTCCCAGTGGCAGGCACTGTGATGATCTTTGCTATCCTCCGTGTACATGGCGTTCTCCCCCGGCATTCATTCCTGGACACACTGCTCGTAGATGCCTGGGTTCCTTTGCAGTGAAGAAAATGGTCTAAACTCTGTCATCATGATGGTCACACAGCTCGACACATATACTCATAGATGGACATGGTAATGATGCTCTTTGTTGACAAAAATACACTACAAATTCACTAAAAATAAAACTGTATAACCAAGGCTTTCTGTAGCCTAGGTCCGTGTGCGGATAATACCCTCAGGGGACTTAGACTCCTAAGAAAGTAGATAGGAGCCCATCAAGCGAGGCTTCTCATCTCCTCCTTCTCTCAGGCAGCCTCCACATTCAACGAGATCAAGAAGCCTAAATATAAAAGGAAGCTGTGATAAAAGCGATGGTATGAGACTCTCCTCTTACTCATACTCGTGTCACTCTATTTGGCCCATCCACCAGAGACAGGTTGGATGTCAGCTTAACGACATCTCAGCCTCTTTTTTTGTTAATCTACTGCTCATGCAGGCTGGGAATGTAATGTCAGGCATTAGGCTTATGTTTCACTTAAATGAGATATTCCACCCATTTTTTTAAAAGATGATTTAAATCTTATCATACTGCTATTTCATTCTCCTTGATAGTATTGTTTCTTCTATTAAATTCCTGGGTCCATTCAGAAAGGGGGAAGTGTGAGACCCCTGCCTGTATCCCCACATACTTTCCATTGTTCAGCCAGAAGATGAGTCCTTCCTACTCCAGTTCTAACGGTGGTCAGTGTTGTATGAATGTGGAGCAGAGTGGTACCTCACACATCCATCACCACCTTCCCAGTACATGGGGCACAGATACAGTTGCTATTAAAAGCAAAATACACTTCCCCCCCCCCCACATATGCCTAGGGTCACTTTTGTTTGGCATTTACACTCCTTCATGTTATTACAAAACCATACCCCGGAGTATTGCTAACTCAGTTTTCTCTTCACTACATTCGATGTAATTTTCACATCAAGGTGTTTCTATAGACTGGACAGAGTTAGAGTTCAGCTTCTTCTAGCCAAAGTGTTAAAATTTGACTAGACAGCGGCAATTGCTTTTTAATCTAAGCAAACTGATCTGTCAAAGGCAGTCAACTCGGGGAAGTTATTCCTGGAGGATCCTAATAATCCTGATGAATCACACTGCCCCATGTGAAACTCAGCTGCTGAACTCTTGACATAGCATGTCACGAGTACTTAGAGGAATAAGTACATAACAGCCGAACTCTGTGTTGACACACAAACTCTAGCCTCTTGTGCATAGGTTAATGATCACTGCTTTCGGTCTGGTGGAGGAGTACCCTCCTGTGCGTGGTGATGTCAGTTCATGTTTAATGATATTACATCCACCAGGCTTCCTGTCATATAACCCACTATCCTCACAAGCACCTACCAACAGTGTGCTCCATTCCTCAAGATGTAAACAAACCTTTGCCTTGTTGTTTTTAATGACCTCCTATCCTTTAAACAAGGGTTCCCAACCTCTTAATAATGCCCATACCAATTTAGGGCTTTACTGTTACCAAGATCTTTAAGTACTTTATCTTGTTTAGCTAGCACAACAACACTGAGAGGTCAATAGAGATGGTAGCATCATTTACATCATTAGTAACTCACAGGACTGAGACTCAAACCTAGATCTGATGACTTCAAGTTTTGAGGTCTTCCCAACGCTGGAAATCTTGTTATTGGAGGTTTTGTTCTAGTGTTAGTCTAGGGTAGCTGGGTTAGGGAGAGATAGCAGTGGTGAGGTCCTATTCCTGAGTAGGGCAGCACTGTCAGGGTCCCTCTGTTCCCTACAGAGAACTCTTTCACACTTCAGATAAGGAAACAGCAGAAGTGGAGGCAGCACTAAATGTGTGGGGTCTGGTAGAGGGCAGTGCTGAAAATTCTCCAGTTCTCCCTAAGTGATGGGACAAGTGTTCTTTGAGAGTGACCTCCACTTATTAACAGTTGGAGGAGAGCTTTAAGAAAAATATTGACACGTAGCCAGTGAAATCAAAGGGCAATGAAAAAGTAGGTTGGCTAGAAGGTATATGAAGGAATGATAATAATGGGAATAGTAAGAGCTAGGGAGTTCCCTGGTGGCCTAGTGATTAGGATTCTGGGCTTTCACTGCTGTGGGCCTGGGTTCAGTCCCTGGTCGGGGAACTGAGATCCTGCAAGACATGTGGCACGGCCAAAAAAAAAAAAAAAAACTAATGTATAATGTATCAAGCACTTAATGTTTTCCACTATTCTAAATGCTTTATGTATAGTTATTAAATTCTCATCATAACCCTATGAAATAGCTACTGTTCTTCTGAGGAGAAAACTGAAGCAACAAGAGGTTGATTAACTTACCTGTGACCACATAGCTAGTAAATGTTAAAATTAAGATTCCAGCCTAGGCAAACTGATTCTCCAACTTGTGCTCTGATTATTGTGTGGCAATAATGATGAATTTGGGAAGACTTCTGAATTCTGAGAAATTTCATTAATTTTTCTAAAAACAATAATGAGTATTTCCACATCAGGCCATAGTACAGCCTAGATAGTCAGTCTAACTTATCCTCTCACTGAAAAACACCTAAAATTGATGCATAAAATTAAAAGGAAAAAACTTTTAAAAACATGCTAACAAGCTGGCAAGAAAGTAAGGAGGGGCTTCCCTGGTGGCTCAGTGGTTAAGAATCCGCCTGCCAATGCAGGGGACACGGGTTCAAGCCCTGGTCCAGGAAGATCCCACATGCCGCGGAGCAACTAAGCCCACGAGCCACAACTACTGAGCCCACGTGCCACAACTACTGAAGCCCACACACCTGGAGCCCGTGCTCCGCAACAAGAGAAGCCACCACAATGAGAAGCCCATGCACTGCAACAAAGAGTAGCCCCCACTTGCCACAACTAGAGAAAGCCCGCACGCGGCAACGAAGACCCAACACAGCCAAAAATAATTTTTTTTTAATTTAAAAAAGAAAAGGAAGGAATACTGAGGTGCCTACAATTACAAGAAAATGTGGGCCTAGAGAGGCAAGCTGAACGGTGAAGTCTGACAATATTCACTGATCCTGAGGACCTGGCTCTCTGATTTCATAGGGTTGTGGGGATGGAGACACAAGTCAAAGTGCAAGGCCTGAGCAAGGTGGGGAGTGGGAGACCTCAGTGACCCACAGATCCACTGCCCCCTACGTCAGAGATAATAAGAAAGACTAATTTCTCAATCCCTAGTGCTAGGAGAGGAGGAAAAAAGTCTCTCCTAAGAATTCATAACCACAGAACAGACCTTCATTTGGGTCTCTAGCCCAAATGCACATCACTGGAGTGGTACCAAAGAAACGTCAGGATAGGAATAGGGTTTAGAACGGTTCTGGGTTGGTGGTGCACCCAGATGCCTGGCAGAATCAAAAGCAGCCCAACTCTAAAGGAGCCAACCTTAGAGTCAGATGCCACGACATCAAAGTGTCCCTTGTGAGAATAGCTGTCTGCAGAGACACCTGTAACGCAGTGGCTCTCAACTAGAGGCAATTTTGTCTCCCAGGGGACAGTTGGCAATGTGTGCAGGCATTTTTGATTGTCATGACTCGGGGGCGGATACTACTGACATCTAGTGGGTAGAGGCCAGGGATGCTGCTAAACATCCTACGGTGCCCAAGACAGCCCCTATAACAAAGAATTATCCAGTCAAAAATGTCAATAGTACCAAGGCTGAGAAACCCTGCTCTACCTGGATATATACTCCATATGTAGCCTGAGAAGAAAAAAACAGTATGACTACTATCTCTCTTTGGCAAGAAACAAAGAGGGTTATTAATGCAGCTAGATACTTCGCTATTTAGCATTCATTCGTGTCACATTGTTGGCTTTTATGAGGCTACTTAGTGGTCCCCGAAAATCCTCAGGGTAGTTTCCCCCTCATTAATTACTCTCAAGCCACATGTTCCCTATATTTTTCAACTTTTTTTTGGAATCAAGATATAAAACTTTAACATTTAGCTGTTTAAGTTCCATCTTGTTTTTTAATTCTTATTTTTCCAATCCAGAGATATCTTTTTAAAAATTGAGATATAATTGACATATAACATTATGTTTCAGATGTAAAACATATTGATTCAATATTTGTATATATTGCAAAATGATCACCACAGTAAGTCTAGTTAACATGTCACCATACAAATATTTTTCTTGCAATAACTTTTAAGATCAATTCTTTTAGCAACTTTAAAATAAGCAATACAATATTATGAACTATAGTCACCATGACGTACTTTACATCCCCATGACTTACTTACTTTAGAAGTTTATACCTTTTGACCCTCTTCACCCATTTTGCCCACCCTCCACCCTCCTGCCTCTTGCAACCACCAATCTATTCTGAGAACTTGTTTTTTTGTTTTTCAAGACTCCACATATAATTGAGATCATATGGTGTTCACCTTTCTGACTTACTTCACTTAGCATAATGCCCTCAAGGTCCATCCATGTTGTCACAAATGGCAAGACCTCATTTGTTTTTATGGCTGAAGAATATTCCACTGTATATATGTACCACATTTTCCTTATCGATTTATCCATCTATGGACACTTAGATTGCTTCCATATCTTGGCTATTGTAAATAATGCTGCAATGAACATGGGGGCACAGATTTCTTTTCGAGTGTTTTCATTTTCTTCAGATAAACATCCAGAAGTGGAATTGCTGGATCATATGCTGGTTCTATTTCTAATTTTCTGAGGAACCTTCATACTATTTTAGAATTTGGCTGAGAATATTAATTTTACTTGAATACTGTATAGACATCACTTCAAGCACTCTTCCCCACTTTTTCAATAAGCTTATCAAACAGAATCAGATATGGCCACTCTTCTCAGAAGAATGTAGAGCCTTGTGGACACAACAGCCTCCAAATCATGAAAGCCACCAGATCAGAATTCTCAAGGAATAACTAGAACATAGAACTGAGCAAGCTAATAATACACTAATGAAATCTTTTAGAACTCAATGACTAGCACACATTAGGTTTTTTTTCTAAGTTTATCATGTTTAAGCTTTTCAGTTAGTTGCTCAATCAACAGGCTAATCAATTTATTTGTCTCCAAATCTAGAGGGCAATTTAATAATTCAATTAGGTCAGATGCTTAAAGCTGCCTTGGACACTCAGTCTATATTAAACCCTTCTTCCCCTGCACCAATACTTTTCTGTAGCTGGTTTTTACACTTAATCATATGCTACACAGCAGTTTTAAAACCTGGTCAAGTAGGCCTTCCATCTGCCCAACTGAATTTTATTTTCTTTGAGGGCAGGGCCTGGTCACAGTCCCTAAACCAGTATTGAATACATAGAAGGCATTAAAGGGAATTTGTTGAATTGATTTAAAAAGTTTTCTACACTAACTGTATAACCAGCACCCACCTAGGACTACTTCCCCTCCATTTCACTCAACATCGAGGGGGAGTGCATCCCCTCGATGCACTCACACAAGTATACCATTATAGTCATTATATTCTGTTTATGGTTTTAATGGTTTTGCAACATTAGAGGCACAATGTCTTTCCAAGCACCAAGTATGCTTGAAATTGAACATTTTTATAAAGATAATAAAAGTTAATGACTACCCACGATCTACAATCTGACATCTGTTCTTTTTCATCCTGAGATGGTAAAGTACCCACCCTAGCTTATTGTGGCATAGTGGGAGAAAAGAAATAAGAGTCCAATTAATCACTCTTAACTTTCAGCTTATTAAGTTATAGTTTCCCAACAGGTTTGTCTTACATGTAGTAGGCTGCAGGTGTTCTTCTAAAAGTCTTTTTATAAATGCGGTTATGTCATAAAGAGACAGCATGGAGTAAAAGAAAACCTAGTGGATTTCAAATCAGAAAATCGAAGTTCTAAATTCTTCCTTGGTTAAGGAAGTCATCGCCTCTCCGGTCTCAAATTTTCTCATCTTTAAAATGAAAGGACTGATTTTAAATTAATTTGTGCCAATTTGCACCAGACCAATAGACAAGTAACCATAATCCAAGACCTAAGAATTTCACAAAGGACATTCTAACAGAAATCTTGTCCACATTAAAATATCTTAAACCAAACTATAAAATTGGGATTTCTGTTACTATTGTTAACCTTAAAAGTAAGTTTGTTGCCTAACAACTGTAAAATACATAGGAAACCGGGGAACATGTTTCACACAAAAAAACAACTGTGACTATAGATATACATAGATATGCCTAAGTTGTGGTGAAAATAACCAAAATTTTAATATTAGCTAAATGCCCACTCATAAAGACAGCTATTACACTTTCTCCAGTTGACAAAAAGGTTGCACTCCAAAAGACTGTAAGTCCACTTTGGGGAAACTTTATAAATGGAGGCTAAGTTTTTAGTTTAACCCATAAGCACGTAAGTGACCCTTGATGTAGATGAACTATATAACATAACATTAAATGCTTGAGTTCTGGGTCCTGAGACTGGGGCTTGTGTCACATAGAAGATGAATTTCCTTCCCTATTCTTGGGAAGAAGACTGGAAGTAAGCAATTATTAAAACTAATCTACCTTGAGCTTCCCTGGTGGTGCAGTGGTTGAGAGTCCGCCTGCCGATGCAGGGGACACGGGTTCGTGCCCCAGTCCAGGAAGATCCCATATGCCACGGAGCGGCTAGGCCCATGAGCCATGCGCATCCGGAGCCTGTGCTCCGCAACGGGAGAGGCCACAACAGTGAGAGGCCCACATACTGCAAAAAAAAAAAAAACGATTCTACCTTTGTCACAGCTTTCTACCTCCTTCTAACCCTTTTACATTCTGGGAGGGTACATAGCCCTAATCATGCTGTTGGAACAATCCTATCAGTCCTGCTTAAGGGTTCTCTGTTCCAACAGCCCCTCCCTGAGCCTTCAAACAGTAATTCCACAACTATGGAGCAATTGATGAACATTTCAACAAATAACCCAGAAAATGTTACTACTCCGAGACTATAACTAGTGTTGAAAGAGGCCACCTTTTATAAAAGCAAAAAATATTAGAAATCTAAGTGTTAAAAATTTTAGAGATATGATCAAGTAAATTATGAAACATCTGTATAACAGAATATCATGCCATCATTTTTTAAAAAGTTTACAAATAAGCTGTAATAACATAGGATATGTTTAATATATAATGCTGAATAAAGAAAATACTAAATGCTATGTTCTTTATGAACACAACTATTGAAAAAATGCATTGAGGAAGATTAGAAGGAAATACAATTGTTGGGTAGTATAATTTATTGCTTTTTTCAAGTCAGTACATGAATCCATGATTTCCAGATTTTCCCATGTTAAATAAGTACCACTTTTTGTTATTTTAAAAAAAGGAAGGGCTTCCCTGGTGGCGCAGTGGTTGAGAGTCCGCCTGCCGATGGCGGGGACACAAGTTCGTGCCAGGTCCGGGAGGATCCCACATGCCGCGGAGCGGCTGGGTCCGTGAACCATGGCCGCTGAGCCTGCGCATCCCGAGCCTATGCTCCGCAACGGGAGAGGCCACAGCAGTGAGAGGCCCGCGTAAAAAGGGAAAAAAAAAAAAAGGAAAATTGGGGGCAGTGTAAATTCAAATAAATAAATAATAGAATTTGAGAGAGCTATAAACAGTGCTAATTATCAGGCAATATGGAAACAGAGCTTTGTGGACAAAGGAGCATTCCTTTCTTTGACTATGTTTCTGAGAGTTTAATTAGGATACTCATTTTAAATTAATCATATTATAAGTTTTGTGATTATGAAAACATTACTTATTACTATTGCTATGGCATTTTATAGATTCAATAAAACCTATTACTGAGTCTTCTCTTGATTTAGGATTCTGGACATTTAATATATATCATAGAGAAAATAACACAGGGTTGTGATTTAGACAAACAGGAAAAAGAGGTTATATAGTGAAAAAGTCTTAATCCCATCTTACGTTTTCCCAGATATTGCAAGTCTCTGGGCCACAAACTTTTCTTGCATATAACCCTATGTATACTGTATTTACACACTAATAACACTTCTATACACCTTATTTCACTTAATGTACCTTAGAAACATTTACGAATCAGTATGTATACATCCACTGCATTCTTTGTACATACTAATTTTCTATTGTATTTACATAACACAATTAGCAACCCCTTAACGATATTTAAATTATTTCTGGTTTTCTCTATAACAAGTCCTTAGTGAACATTCTTGTACAAATATGTCATGTATGGGAATAAGTATCTCCATAGATAAATTCTTATAAGTAGAATTGTTGATTCAAAGACTATGGTGTACATTTTTAAAATGTGATATTGCCAAATCGCCTTCCAAAGAATTTGTATCACTTTACACTCCAGGGGAACATTTCTAATCAACACAGATTTTTTTTTAAAAGCAAACTCCGATGCTGTCAACGGCCAGGAAAATAAATTAGTGAAGCAGGCTGGGGTAAGAAAATGGCAAACTGGAGAGCATGTTCAGTCATTGCAAGAAGCAGCTTCTACTCAATTCCAGCCTACTAATAATGCCTTCTAGGAATCTCTGCCCAATGTTAAACTGTCAGATTTCTCACAAAAGCCAAAAATCTGGACTTCTGCATGAAACCTCCAGATTTTTAAAATGTTGACAACTCACGAAAAATTTAGAATTGGTGTAACAAACAAAACACATGTGTGAGTGGGACTCATCTGTTGAGCCTCCAACGTGTGACCTATGTTTAAAGCTATCATTGCCCCACCAAAGCCAACAAAGACGTCACCACAACCGGCTGTGTTTAGCATCTTGTTGTAAAACTAGGATTTCATTAGATTACATTACGTTTTTGGATGAATTAGAAGATGGGTTTTATTAACTACGTGGTCACTATCCCCACAAACTATTTGAATAACTTAATCTACTCTTGCCCAGGTGTTTTCATTCATCAGTTTCCTACAATATGCTCCCTTGCCTTCTAGTTTGATTCCTGTAAAGTGCTGTATTTCTGTTTTCTTCCTTATATGAAACTACCACATGTTGTAAGAGTTATTTTCTTGTTAGTGTAATCTTCTTTTACCCAAAGGAGAAGAAAATCTCTAATCATTTTTTTATATTTGCCTTCAACATATCCATCTACTTACAGAAGAAATTGTGGGAATAGAATTAAAAACACTTGCTGCCTCTAGTTTAAATAGGATTTTTAATCCATATAAAATCTTTTTATATTAGCTAAATTCTTATTGTTTAGAAACTAAAGATAATATAAAAGAATAAACCCTAAAATTGCTAGCTCTATATAAAAAAATATTCAAATTCATGGATATAAAACCATGAGATTTTTAATGTTTTATTATCTCCTCTCCATAAATACCTGCAAAAGAACCAATCTGACAAAGCCAATGTATGATTATAAACAGAAATAAATGTTTGTAAATACTAAAATTATAAGCAATGTAATATTAAATAAATCAGTTACCTATCTGAAGTTAGAAGGCAATGACCTCTTGTACAATTAAATTTCAAAAACCAACATTTTAAAAATTATTAGCTTCATTTGTTGTAAATAATGCATCTGAATCCTAATTTTAGGGCTAATAGTAATTTTAAAAGATTTCTTAGTTTTTAATGTAATCTGTTGAGAGATGTTTTCTTAATATTTAAAAAAAACCCCACAATAACAAAAGAGGACCAAAAAACATGTATTAAAGAAGTTTTATGACTTAGCAAAGCTTTCAACATATATGCCTAAATACATGTATATACAATACATATTTGCCTATATTGACATATATACATTGTCTACATTTGTCAGTGACAAATACAGTGGCTGCTCATATCAGAAAATATGCGTATAAGAGTCATTTTACCAATAATGATGCCACTGGATAATCTATTTTTAGTTTCCAAAGGCAAGGTCCTAAACATTACAAATTCCCGTTAGTATTTTTAAATGTCTGAGTGTTCCTACTTCCCCTAAAAGGTATGCTGTAACTACTCAACTGTGTCTTTTCCAAGACACCCTAGGGGCTTCCCTCCCTGGTGGCGCAATGGTTGAGAGTCCGCCTGCCGATGCAGGGGACACAGGTTCGTGCCCCAATCCAGGAAGATCCCACATGCCGCAGAGCGGCTGGGCCCGTGAGCCATAGCCCTGGGCCTGCGCGTCCAGAGCCTGTGCTCCGCAGCGGGAAAGGCCACGGCAGTGAGAGGCCCGCGCACCGCCAAAAAGAAAAAAAAAAAAAAAAGACACCCTAAAATTAAACCCACTGCTTTGTATTACGTATACATTACTTGAACTCAACATTCTAATAATAAAAAGAAAGTTTACGGAAAAATTACAAACTTAAATTGTAATCTGCACATCAGATTACATTTTCAAATGTATCATTAGAGCTCACAGATAAAACAATAGTAACGAAAAGAAACCCAGTAAAATATCGTATTTTAATTTTATCTAAAATATAAATTAAGGCATAAGAAAAACTTTGAGACAATATATGTATGTGAAAAACTGACCACTGGAAGATGCAAATAATTCATACAATATAGCATAAGCTTTAATATATAAATTACATGTCATTTCATCAGCTGTTTATTAGTCACATCAGTCTAAACTTTACATATTAAAATACTGAAAGGCTAGAAAACATCACTGCAATATAGATTCAATATGGGAAAATACATATTTGTGGCTTTATACACAATGTAAATTAATCCATTCTATACAATAGTTTTCCAAAATATAAACGGCACTTTACATGCAATAGGACATACCAAGCTGGATGTCCTAATTAATTTACTATATAGAAAAATAAAGGAGACAACACCTTTTTAACAGAACAGTAACATAGCAGACATGGAATGTAGAATAAGATTCTGCCCTAACACACTCTTGGATAAGATTAAAGAAATATGAAAAAGGACAGTTTCTACTATTTTCAATTAGCATTTTTTAAATGAAGACTACTGTGATTTATATTTTCTAATTGTATCACAAACTGAGAAAACATAAAAGGGAAAAGAGAGGGGGAAGAAAGAAAACCTGACCCTTTATGAATTTTAAACATCAGCCCTGCCCGTGGGCTGCATTTAGGCTGCTTTTCTGTTGACGGTTTCCTAAATTACTTCTGCGACTCTGCATTGCGCTTCAGCAGTCAGATGAATTTTCCAGACTTCATTATGCCATTGTGTAACCATAGCTGCCACAATGTAGTGCCACAAGAAGCCTGTCCTTGAGTATTTCTTTACTTGGGTATTCAGGTAACTTGAGCATGTTGATGCTTTAAAAGAAAAACATACCACTATTAACTAAGAAATCTCTGAAATTTTTTATTGTTTTGTCTAGCAGTGAAAACACTACTCAAAATTAACGTAAAACCACCCTCTTAAATTTGCAATCAAATTGGAAAACCCTGAAGTAGTATTTAAAAACGAAAAAAAAAAAAAAAACCCTGCTGCATTGCAGTTTCCTTTAGCATGCAAATGTAGAAGAAAATAAGTTCCCTTCCGCCTAAAATAAATAAGCAATAGGGCAATTTAGTTTGAAATGATGGTGTAACTCAGTGATACTTATGACAGTGTAACTTTAGTGATACTTGAACTATACATATTCAATTAGAGCATAGGTAGGTAGTTTCCTCAAACATTTTCCCTACCAAAAAAGGGGAAGGCAAAAAACTATCTAGCTACTTATTTATCAGTGATTACAAAATGTTGAATAGAGATCACTGTTGAGATTTTCCTCTTAATGCAGCAATACAGTAGTTAGACCTTGATCATTCAAAATTAATCAGAACAATTTGCAATGCATTTAAATAAACCAATTTAACATACCATGTGCTTGAAGTCGGTAGAAGATTTGGAGTATATGGCACAGCAGCAATTGTAAAGTTCTGCAATCCACTTCCACCCATGATATTAGCAAATCCACCATGTGGGACCCTGGAACTAAGAGTTCATATCTTAGTAAGTCATGATCATGCAAGGAAAATCTTGGTAACAGGTATATTTCGAATTAGCAAAATGACTAGTATCTAGTAGATGTTCATTAAATATTTGCTGAATAAATAAATGGCTTACTTGATTAATTCAAGCAATAGAGGCTCTTACATATTATCCAAATGATTTCCCTGTCTGTGAAAAATATCTAGAGTCAAAGGGTTTTTGTTTTGTATTGTTTTACACGGTGGGAAAACTAGAAAATTATTTACACTTCTCTTTCCAGAGATTTACAACATTGGTTGTATTCTTTTTAAATGTCCCCTAACATAGTGAGACCACAGGAAGGTGAACAAACTCAGAAGTCTCACAGTTCCTAATTTCCAAACTTAAACTACAAAACTGCAGTCATCAAAACAGTGTGGCACTGGCATAAAGACAGATACACAGACCAATGGAATAGAGAACCTCAAAATAAACCCTTAAATATATGGCCAAATGATTTTTGACAAGAGTGCTAAGAATCTCCAATGGAAAAAGGACAGTCTTTTCAACAAATTGTGTTGGGAAAACTGGATATCCACTAAAAAAAAATGAAGTTGGACCCTTACCTAACGCCATATACAAAAAGTTAACTCAAAATGAATCAAAGACCTAAATGAAGAGCTAAAACTATAAAATTCTTAGAAGAAAATACAGGGGAAAAACTTCATGACACTGGATTTGGTAATGATTTCTTGGGTATGACACCAAAAGCACAGGCAACAAAAGAAAAATAAATTAGACATCATCAAAAGTAAAAACTTGTGTGCCAAAGGACACCATGAACTGAGTGAAAATGTGAGCCACAGGAGAAAATATTTTGAAATCATAAATATGACAAGGAATTAATATCAAGAAAATATATAGATCTCCTACAACTTAACAACAACAAAAAATAGGGACAATTTTTAAAATTTAAAAAATAGGGGGGCTTCCCTGGTGGCGCAGTGGTTCAGAATCCGCCTGCCAATGCAGGGCACGCGGGTTCGAGCCCTGGTCCGGGAAGATCCCACATGCCGCGGAGCAGCTGAGCCCGTGCGCCACAACTACTGAGCTTGAGCTCTAGAGCCCGCGAGCCACAGCTGCTGAGCCCGTGCGCTGCAACTACTGAAGCCCGGGGGCCTAGAGCTCATGCTCCGCAACAAGAGAAGCCACCGCAGTGAGAAGCCCGCGCACCACAACGAAGAGTAGCCCCCACTCACCGCAACTAGTGAAAGCCCGCGCACAGCAACAAAGACCCAATGCAGCCAAAAATAAATAAATAAAATAAATATTTAAAAAAAAAAAAAAAAAATAGGGACAGGACTCAAATAGACATTTCTCCAAAGAAGATACACAGATGGCTTATAAGCATTCGAAAAGATGCTCAATCAACATCACTTGTCATTAGGGAAATGCAAATCAAAACCTCATTGAGATAACCACCTCATAGGCATTAAGATAACTATTAAAACAAAAGATCACTAGAAAATAACAAGTATTGGAAAGGACATGCAGAAATTGAAACCCTTATGCGATTGCTGGTGGAAATGTAAAATTGTGCAGCCACTGTGGAAAACATTATCGCAGTTTCTCAAAAAATTAACCATAGAATTACAGTAAATATCCAAAAGAATAGAAAGTAGAGACTCAAACAGATATTTGTACATCCATGTTCATAGCAGCATTACTCACAATAGCCAAATAGTGGACTCAACCCAAATAACTGTCCATGGATGAAAGGATAAGCAAACTGTGGTAAACACATACAATGGAATACTATTCAGCCTTTAAAAGGACATATGCTACAATATGGATGAATCTCGAGGACATTATGCTAGGTGAAATAAGCCAGTCACAAAAAGACAAATAATGTATGATTCCACTTACATAAGGGACCTAAAGTAATCAAATTCATAGAGGGACTTCCCTGGTGGCTCAGTGGTTAAGAATCCACCTGCCAATGCAGGGGACCCGGGTTTGAGCCCTGGTCTGGGAGGATCCCACATGCCGCGGAGCAACTAAGCCCGTGCACCATAACTACTGAGACTACTGAGCCTGCGAGCCACAACTACTGGGCCCACGTGCCACAACTACTGAAGCCCGTGAGCCTAAGACCCGTGTGCCTAGAGCGCATGCTCCACAGCAAGAGAAGCCACCACAATGAGAAGCACGTGCACCACAACGAAGAGTAGCCCCTGCTCAATGCCAACTAGAGAAAGCCCATGAGCAGCAACGAAGACCCAACACAGCCAAAAATAAATAAATAAATCTATTAAAAAAATTATAAAATTCATAGAGACAGAAAGTAGAACGGTGGATGCCAGAGGCTGGGGGGTAGGGGAAATGGAAAGTTAGTGTTTAATAGGTACAATTTCAACTGAGAAAGATAAAAAGCTCAGGAGATGAATGGTGGTGATGGCTGCACAAATATGTGATGTACACAGAACTGTACACTTAAAAATGATTAAAATGTTTAATATTAAGTATGTTTTACCACACACACTAAAAAAGCCTGTCGAATAATGCACCAGGATTTTCTGTCTGAAATCACAGATGATATGTTTACATTCACAGGGAAAAAAAAGCAATCCAATATAAACAGATCTCTTCCCAGCATTTTTCTTTTCTAGCTGGGAAGTAGTTTGGTTGCTATTAAACACTTCATTGATGAAATGCCTAAGCTTACTTTAGAAATCCAAGTGAATGTTAAAAGGATGCCTGCATCTTGCTAACAAAACACTAACACATGAGCAATTCCTACTTAGGGAAAGAGAATATCTAAAGACCTGAATATGTCTGTAAACTGAAACATTACTTTCTGCATATTTACCTTTGCCTAAAAAATTAACAAAGGTGACCAAAAATGAAAAGGAATAAAAGGCAAGCTGTTTTCAATTTCCTACAGAGGCAGACTTTAAAAACAAGTATTCCACTTCACCAGGACAAGGTGAGATGAGCCTTGACACTGATTCTTACACAAATTATACCACAGTATTTCAATAACAGAATGATCAATCTAATGTCTTTCATATAAATAAATTTTGAAAAATAAGCTTAAAAAATCAGATGATCCCCCAATTTTCATATCTAAATTGAAATTATTCTGTAAACTGATATTCACAAACAATCTCTGAAACCTTACTCCTCTTCCTCTAAACTACAATGACTGGGCCCCACACGTGAATAACCAGTGGATCTTAGCTAAGATTATGGCTCATCAAGCTTAAGCATGTGTGAGAAAAATAAATGGTCTTTGGTTGAGTATTATGACACCTGATGTATACAATGTAAAATTACAGTTAATAAAAACGAAATATTTCTATTTTATACACAAATCATCAAGTCTGACTTTCATTATTCTTATGAGATAATGAAACAAGAGTAAGACATTTAAGACAGCCTTGTAGATAAACAAAATATTGTCACCACCATAAAATATTTTAAAGTTACTGTTGATACAGATTCTTGCTTCTACAACTGGAACACATATGACTCTTTAGTAAGATTCTTTTAAATTATACTATGGACACAGAGAAAGACATTTTACAATCTAAATATACATGAGAGAATTTTCCAAAAAGTGGGAAAAAAAACCCAAAACACACACTCTAGGTCTAGAATGGCAAATGCAATACCTATTGATAACGGGTCTAGTGTAAAAGGAAAGTTAAGGTTTAAAAGAACTTAAGGGCTTCCCTGGTGGCGCAGTGGTTGAGAGTCTGCCTGCCAATGCAGGGGACACGGGTTCGTGCCCCGGTCTGGGAGGATCCCACATGCCACGGAGCGGCTGGGCCCGTGAGCCATGGCCGCTGAGCCTGCGCGTCCAGAGCCTGTGCTCCGGAACAGGAGAGGCCACAGTGGTGAGAGGCCCGCCTACCGCAAAAAAAAAAAAACCACAAAAACAATAAAAGAACTTAAGACTTAGTTTGAATTCAAAACAAGGACTCCATGGAGACTAAGTGCTGAAAAGTGGATTCTTCAACCTGAAGGTAAAGCTTAGCTCCACGTAGTTTCCCCTCAGCTTCCTTGGCTTCTACTCTTTTTTTTATAACCTCTTTATAATTGCTTTACAATTGTGTGTTACTTTCTGCTTTATAACAAAGTGAATCAGCTATACATACACATATATCCCCATATCTCCTCCCTCTTGGCTTCTACTCTTTACCCACATCCTTCATCTCAGTTTAAATGGATTCGCAGCTACACTTCTCGACCAATTAAATAGTAAACAGTGCAGTTCTTTTCAGCACTGCTAACTACGACTGTACTATTGACACAGGAGACGTACAGTGTATTACTAATCGAAGTGTTTGTTTTTTATTCTACAAGAGCGGCAATCTAACAGACATTTTTAGTACTAAAGAGCTTGAATAATTGTTTCCTGCATCTTAAAGACTCATACAACTGAATCATGAAGGAAAATATAATAATTTATTAAATGGTGTTTAAATATAAACTGCTTAGAAAAATAATCAAAGAGCCCTGCCTTATAACATAAACCAAAATAAAGTCCAGATGGCTTAAAAATTGGTATGTAAAAACAGAAACTACAAAAAAGTTACAGAAAGAAAGGTAGATAAACATATATACACAAAATCTTGGGAGTAGGGAAGAATTTATTTTAAAAAACATAAGGAAAGTACTGATAATCAACTTGCAACCTAATTTAGCACTTTCATTATATAATTTTTATAAATTAAATTTATAATCTAAATTACAGGGAAATCTGTACATTTAACTTAATATAATTAAAAGGCAAATGATAAACTGGGAAAGATATTTGCAGAGTTAATGTCCCTATATATAAAGAACATTTAAAACCAAATTTTTGAAAATCATGGTAGAATAATGTGCAAAAAATAAAGAAAGGAAATCCACACCACACAAAGTATACGTATATGAAACTATGAAAATAAAAATGATTACATCCTGCATTGATAGAATAAAAGAAATAGGCTGAGGTGAATACTGATATTTTTCCAAAGGTTAAATGAACAATGTCTCAAGGTTATAAAATTTTATATACGTTTGTATCTAAAAATTTCCCTTCTAAGAATTTATCCTATATTTTTATCCTATATATAATATATATATTACATATATTACATTTATCCTATATTTATAAATAATCAAACTGGGCTGCAAGTGTATAAAGCACAAGAATTCCTTATTCAGCATTATTCATAAACAGGAAAATGTAGCAATAAAGGACTATATCAATTAAGGGAGGTCCACAGACTGAAGAATAGACAGCCATTTAAAAAACTAGATCTACAAATGAAACAATTTTTAATAATATATTGCTAAATTCAAAAGTTACAAAATAGGAACAATGTTTTTTAAAAATAAAAATTTATATATGTGAGAAAAATTCTGGAAAAATAACCAAAATGTTAAGTGATTATATTCAGAGACTGATATTAAAGGTGATTTTTTAAAAATTTGAATTGTCGGGCTTCCCTGGTGGCACAGTGGTTGGGAGTCCGCCTGTCGATGCAGGGGACATGGGTTTGTGCCCCCTGCATCGGCAGGCGGACTCTCAACCACTGCGCCACCGGGGAAGCCCTTAACGCTTTTTATTAAATTACTCAAATCTCTAGGTATTTCTGGCACTAAGTAGCCAAAAAAAAAAAAAACTGAAAAGATTTTCTTTCATATCTTTAGTCTATAATCTGTGAATAATTCATGTTTTATTCTTTGAAATTAGGTACATAGTATATATTATATAGGTATATAGTGTATATTTTTCTAATTATATACCTAAAAAACTAAGAAAATACAGCAAATATTGTTATCTCTAAATAGTGTAATTACTTAATGGGATTTTCATTTTCTTCTATCTATAGTCTCCATTTTCATCTTCTTCTATCTATAGTCTCCATTTTCAAAATTTTCTATAATGGTTATAAACTACTTTAAAAATAAAACAGTTGACTTTAAATTACATATATATGATAGATATATATTCACACTCTGTTTTTAAAACAGGTATGAAAAAAATAAATACATCAAATTATTTACAGTGCTTATTGCTGGCAGGTGATGGTTTTTCTATTTCTTCTAATTCTCTGTGTTCCAACTTTCTTAGAAGAACCATGTACATTTATAATGGAATGACTAAACTATATTTTCATAAATAGAAGGACACAGATGAAATTCTAACTTATCAAGGATGAAAATCAGGAATTCCCTGGTGGCGCAGTGGTTAAGGATCCGCCTGCCAATGCAGGGGACACGGGTTCGAGCCCTGGTCTGGGAAGATCCCACATGCCGCGGAGCCACTAGGCCCGTGTGCCACATCTACTGAGCCTGCGCTCTAGAGCCCGCAAGCCGCAACTACTGAGCCCACATGCCTAGAGCCTGTGGTCCACAATAAGAGAAGCCACCACAATGAGAAGCCCACGCACCGCAACAAAGAGTAGCCCCCGCTCACTGCAACTAGAGAAAGCCCGTGCGCAGCAATGAAGACCCAATGCAGCCAAAAATGAATAAATAAAAAATAAATTAGTTTTTTTAAAAAGAATGAAAATCAGACCTTTTCTTTTACATCTTTCAGAACTGTAAGTTAAAAGAGGTTTAAATCATCTAGTTTTCTAATATCTATGATATTTAATTGGTTCCAAAAGTAGACTTTTCAAAGTGTGGTATCACAAATTATTTTTCAGGCCACAAAACTTAAGACTTTAAAGTCTGATAAGAATTGGAGAAAAACTGCTGTGTATGGGTATTATTATGTATTGTGTACATGTGTGTGTATGTTGTCCCAGCAACAAATGTTGGCTACTATCATTGACTTACCTGCAGAATGAAAAGACTACCAAGTTATAAAATATAATATACATGCTGATAGTCCTGACTGGAACAGTTTATCTTTTATACCTTAAATAAACATTTATTGAGCACTACTATGTTTTAACTTTAATGCCTAAATAAACCTTTGTTTAATATCTAAAAAAATGGAAAAGGAGGTAAGAAATTGATAATTCAGAGTAATAATTCATTTTGAGTTATGTCTAAGCCATTAGAAATGGAATCTATTAAATTCTTTCCACATTATCATAAAAACACTTCTTACCTGCCAGTAACAAACTGCAACAGAAGAACTCTCTCCTCTGGAGTAATATCTTCCACAACTTCCCAGAACCACTAAAAACAACAATAAAAAACTCAGCTCATATTTCAGAGCAACTGCAGGCTTCTTAGTACCAGAGAAATATGCAATATTCATAAAGCATATTTTATTCCATGAAACTCATTTATCAGAAAAGATTTCATACAAAGCGCTCATATGCAATTCCCATGAGAAGATTTAGGGAAAAACTTTACTTTGTTAATTAATGTAGGTTTTCATCCAATAGTGCTGAAAAGCTTACAAGATTAAATAGCAAAACTTAACTTCATTCTAAGCTCTAGAGAGACTTTACCTGAATAACTGGATCTTCTCTTTCATAGCCACTTGTGTATTCAGTATTTTTTATCCAATCACTCACATCAATTTCTGGCATGCCAGAAAGCAGTAGCTCCTTTGGGGAAGAAGCAAAATATTTCATTAATCTTCTCTGGGGAAAAAAAAGTGATTACATTTAAATAGTAAATTTGCCTTAATTAGAAACTAATCCCATGTAAAACTGATTTATTTTTGTAACAGTGTCTGCAAGTCATCAATAACAAGTACTACCTGAGAGAGAACCCTTGATACTAATAATCTCAAATATTGTGAGATGTGGAGATGTCTCTACACTGATACAATTTAATTAAAACATGAGATAGGGCTTCCCTGGTGGTGCAGTGGTTGAGAGTCCGCCTGCCGATGCAGGGGACACGGGTTTGTGCCCTGGCCTGGGAGGATCCGACATGCCGCGGAGCGGCTGGGCCCGTGAGCCATGGCCACTGGGCCTGCGCATCCGGAGCCTGTGCTCCATAGCGGGAGAAGCCACAGCAGTGACAGGCCCGCGTACCACAAAAAAAAAAAAAACAAAACAAAAAACCATGAGATAACAGTTTACCTTTATATAGAAACACATATGCCACAACAGTTTATATGTGCAATAATTTTGTGAACATTATTATCTTTGGTTTATATATATTTCATGAATTTGTTAAATTCTATAAAAATACTGTACTCTCAGCATGAAAGTGAAAACAAAGACCTAAATAAATCTGGGTTAAGCAAAGGAAAAGATCAAGAAACCCTAATCACTAGAAAAAAAAGGAGTTATTATAATAAAAATAGTTATTATTTTTAAAAAACCAAAACAGATTTAGGCCTTTGAAGAACTCTATTCTGGAATAATTCCAATCCAACTTTCAAGTCAAATTTCTCCAAGGTGAAAAAAAAAATGCAATTTTCCTACTAATGACTTTTGGTATCCTTTTTTTTCCAGGAAGATCATCAAACAAACAAAATATCAATCCAATAACTAAGGATGAAATTAATAATGGCAAACGTATTTACCATCATGTTCCCCAAGAGAAAAGAGAACATGAAAAAGGCTTGTCCAAATCTATGAATCAGCCCGTATTTAACAGTTGGATGTGTTTACACAGTAAAGTGAGGTAATAACTAGCCTAAGCTTAACACCGACAAGCCAGAATAGCAGACTTTGTTAACGCAGAGATAGATACCATGTGGTTCAAAATCACTTCTCCTACAGCAATTCCTCATAATATATACCTGCCTAGTATAGAGTATGCTCCTAGTATAGAGTATGAAGGCCAATGTAAGGTGGTGTCTCAGAACTCTTGGGTGTTTCTGGGATCTATTTAAGGAGCCTGCAAGGTTCTCCCTTTTCCAACGTATCTGAGGCTGGATTTTCTCCATATAGTTCAACCAAGCAACATATCACAACAGATTATAAGCAGAAGCAGATATGAGAACCCAGTTTCTCCTATTAAGCCAGACATTAAAGAAACTTGCAAAGATGTAAAACAATGCCACTTCTCCCACTATTTTTGTTTTGTTCTGGAAAATGCAGTTTTAATTTCTTAAATGTTTTATTTATGTTAATATGTAATGAATTGTTATTTTTATGTGAATTAATAAAAAATTTTACATTTCTGTTTGAATTTCAAATACAGTTAAGTATCAATTACTATAAACAAACTCTTTTCTTTTAAGGGGTCCTAAGACCAAAAAGTTTGAGAACTGCCTATCTAGGGTGTGTTTTAGTCCTCCTTGCTATAGTATTATAAAATACTTTAACTAGATGAAGCCATTCTGGTAGGGTGCATTTTATCACCCCCAAATATATTTTCCATCTTCCTTTGCACATTCTGTGCCCCAAGAGGCACAGACTGGCTCTCTTGCCTGTTGGTTTCAGGTTGGGCTCCATCACTGGGAAACAGGCAGGAGTCTGCAGGTAAGAGTATTTTCTGCTCCCTCCCTGCTTCAGTACATCTTTGCAGTAGCTATGTCTCCTCAACTAGAGCTGCCACCTGGTGGCCCCTGGTGGTTCAGGCTCTCACCGGGCTCCTCACAGTAATTCCTCCACTTGTCTTCAATTCTAGGGGTGATAAGGCTTTCCACTGTTGCTATTCTCTGGATGCCTCAATGATATCTTGTTTCTTCTTAACCTGCCCATGCCTCTTTAAGTTCCTTCACTAAAGTTTCTTTATTTGAACCATCTGGGGAAATTCTGCTCCTTGGCAGTACCCTGACACAGATCTGCCAAAAGGAATATGGATGATTGTTACATGTTTCTTACAACCCATGAGTTTAATGCTCTTCCTTTCTAGGCTGAAGATAAGCTTTTAATAATATTAAGTATGCTTTCATTGTTAATAATTGTGAATAAAAATGAGTGAGACGATATTCTCTCAAGAAATCTGAAGCATTTCATGAACATCATATGTTATGACTTTGTGAAGAGGACAAAAGATCTTTATTATTCCCATTTAACACCTGGGCAAAAAAAGTTATTAAACTGACTGAAAACAGATGAAATGGGAAGTCCACAATACAAAGTACATACGCATATAACAAAAAGATTTTAAATCCCAATCAATAATTTATTTATTATTTTTTTAATATATATATTTTAAAGTTATATATTTATTTGTTTTTGGCTGTGTTGGGTCTTTGTTGCTACGTGCGAGATTTTATCTAGTTGTGGCGAGCGGGGGCTATTCTTCATTGCAGTGCACGGGCTTCTCATTGCGGTGGCTTCTCTTGTTGCGGAACACGGGCTCTGGGTGCGCGGGCTTCAGTAGTTGTGGCTCGCGGGCCTAGGTGCTCCGCAGCATGTGGGATTTTCCCAGACCAGGGCTCGAACCCGTGTCCCCTAGTATTGGCAGGCAGACTCTTAACTACTGTGCCACCAGGGAAGCCCCTATTTATTTTAAGATTTTTTTGATGTGGACCATTTTTAAAGTCTTTGTTCAATCTGTTACAATACTGCTTCTGTTTATGTTTTGGTTTTTTGGCCCTGAGGCATGTGGGATCTTAGCTGCACCCCCTGCATTGGAAGGCAAAAATCTTAACCACTGGACCACCAGGGAAGTGACAAAATAACTGAATTGGTCTGTTGGAATTAGGTACAACATATATAACCCATAAACTAATAGTCAGAAACTGAGTCATGCAGGTGTTCACAGCTCTTAGCTTACCTAGAATTTACATGACTCAGTGTTTTAATATCCTGGTACCACCATGGATAAACTCATAAGCAACACAGTATGGCAGGAGAGTCCCTCAGACATTTGAGGAACCCCTCAACTGTAATAATGTTATAGATACAGTAATCACAAAATGTTGCCACCATTTTTTTTTTTTCTTTGTACGCGGGCCTCTCACTGTTGTGGCCTCTCCCGTTGTGGAGCACAGGCTCCGGACGCGCAGGCTCAGCGGCCATGGCTCACGGGCCCAGCCGCTCTGCGGCATGTGGGATCTTCCCGGACCGGGGCACGAACTCGTGTCCCGTGCATCGGCAGGTGGACTCTCAACCACTGCGCCACCAGGGAAGCCCAGTTGTCACCATTTTTGAACCTGATGATCACCTCTTGACTTGAGACTGCGTTCTATCCACAAATGGACGAATACACATCCAGTTAAGGACACTGATGCTACTGGATACCTTCTTTTCACTAAAACTCTAGAATCTAACCAGTATCCTTTAACTCTGATGAACATCTAGCTTAGATGTTTGCACCAACTTTTTAAAAACGTTTTCTATCCCAGTGTAGCAGAGCCCTTTCCTACGAAAGACACAAAGTCACACCAAAGGTTCTAAAACCAAGTCCTACTTATATAGTGCACGCCACTGAGAGGCAATACTGATGAAGAGAGACTGGGCTATGGTCAGAGACCATGGGTTCAGTCTGGCTGTAACATATACTCTGTGAACATGAGCAAGTCCCATACCTTCTTTGGCCTAGTTTTTCTCATCTGTAAAATGGGAATAATAAGTTACCTCAGGGTCTGATGTGAAGGTTTTAAAAGTTAATACACATGAAGTACCTGGCAAATACTAAGTGTTTAATACTAATAATTATCATCACTGCATAAGTTAAGTGTCATGCCAACAACACTGCTCTTCCAAAACAATCCCACCATCTGAATCAGCTCAACTTAGTAAAGCCAGAGTAGAAGACAGACTAGGAATCCTGAACTAACTTCTAATGTAAGAACCACAATTAAAAACTTAACAGTAGCAAACCTAAATGTAAAAGACAAAGGAATAAAGTTTTCAGAAGAAAATACAGGAAAACACTTTCATGACCTTGGAATAAGAAAGTTTCTTAAACAGGACACAAAAAGCTCCATTCATTTAAAAAAAAAAAGGGAAGAGAAAAAACAAGTGATAAACTGAACTGCGTTAAAACTAAAAACTTTTATTGGTTAAAAGACACCAGAGTAGGAGAAGATCTTCATAATACATATATCTAACAAAGACTCCTATAAAGAATATATAAAGATTCCTACAAATCGGTGTTTTAAAAAACACAGAAAACACAACAGAAAAATGGACAAATTACTTGAATAAACACTTCAAAAACAGAGTATACAAATGGCCAATAAACATGTAAAACACACTCAATCCCACACTCAATACCAGGGAAATACAAATTAAAATCACCAGGAAGTACCACTACTATTCCACCTGAATGGTAAAAATAAAAAAGACAAAAATATCCAATGCTGTTTAGGATGCAGAATACCCAGAACTCTCATAACCTGTTGGTGGGAGTGTAAACTGACATACTACTTTGGAAAACTACTTGCTAGTATCTACCCTAATGGAATAAATGCACCCCTTAAATCCCAGCAATTCCACTCCAAGATATATAATCTACACAATAGCCTGAAACTGAAAACTACCCACCAAATGTCCATCAAGAGTAGAAAAGACAAAAAAAAAAAAAGTATATTAACACAATGAAGTACTACAGAGCAATGAAAATGAACACATTACAACTGCTTGCAATAATACATATGATTCTCACAAACAAAAAGCTGTGCTAAGGAAGTCAGATATATTCTAGGTGATTATTCCATTTACATTAAGTTCAAAAGCAGGTAACCTAGTCTGTATTATTAGAAGCCAGGAGAGTGGATACCCATGAGGGGTCAGAGTGACTGGAAGAGGACATGAGAGGGATCTGGGGTGTTAGGATTTCTCAGTTTCTTGATCTGGGTGCTGTTTCATGGGTGTATACAGTTTGTGAAAATTCATCAAGCTATACATTTACGATGTATGTACTTTTCTCATGTATATTGTAGTTCAATAAAAAGTTTCATTAAACTCAGTATCAGTAAATTATGAAGCAAAGTTTTTGTCAGTTATTTGTTTTTTATACATAGGTCCAGAAAATAATGTAATTTTCTGCTTAACAATTCATAAGTACTCCTCCATTTTTAAATACTAAAAATAGTAACTTTTATGGTTATACAAAAACTAGACAAGTCTATGCTAAATAAAACCATTCATCTTAACCGTAAAAACACAACAAAAAAACCTCAAAACTGACATTTAGTGAAACTAAGTCACCATGGACTTCAACATTATTTAGCAAATTTTGTCCACTACTATACTAAGACATACTATGAGTGATAAATTGAAAATACTGGTATATGTAAAATTAACCGGTACACACCAATGTACGGTACACACCAATGTATGGTACACACCAATGTACTTATTCATATATTAAAATGAAAGGCATAGGGTGAAACTCATTTTATGAGACAGAATAAAAGCCAAAGGACACTTTTCCACTGATCTAAAATTTATTATTCCAAATTATAAATTTTTTTTATTCCAAATCTAAAATTTATTATTCCAAACTAAGAAAGCAGCCATACTCTATTTAAAATATTGTGTGGTTTTATTAAGGAGTTAGACAACTCAAAGAGCTTACAAATAATTTATTACCAAAAATAAAAGAGAAAAAAGGAAATGGGGGAAAATGCAGACATAATTCATATAAAATCAGAAATCCTGTTAGATCACAGTAAAGGGCAAGCAAATTAAAGAAGCAAAACAAAACATTCATTAGAGACTAGGGGCCAGCAAAGACAGTGGACTCCATACATGGTTAAAATGGAAAATTATAAAATTATATACATGATGAAATAAGAAGCTGGAGAAGATAACAGAAATACAAGAAAATCCCTCAGTCAATTTTTCTTTTTGGAAAAAATAAAAGGTACACGAAGTTACTATCAGTATCCTTTACCTCATACAGCCAAACAAAAAATTTAGAAATAATGTGAATATTGCTTTTGGGAAGATTGGCCTTCAACATCTCCCATGTAGAACACTTTGGAAATACATTACATTTTTCTTTATCACCAGCTCACTCCATTCCACATTAAGAAATTGCTAATCTGGTTATTAACCTTAAGAGAAGCACAATCACAAATCTTATACCTCCCTAAAAATCAACATTAAACCATAATGTCTTCTACATTATTCCATTCATCACTGTGCTCCAAAATTATTTCTAAACTACATCCATTGGAGTTTTGTGTTGTGTTGCATAACAACAAAAGAACTGATGTTTGGGACTTCCCTGGTAGTGCAATGGTTAAGAATCCGCCTGCCAATGCAGGGGACACGGGTTCAAGCCCTGGTCCGGGAAGATCCCACATGCCGCGGAGCAACTAAGCCTGTGTGCCACAACTACTGAAGCCTACGGGCCTAGAGTCCACACTCCGTAACAAGAGAAGCCACCGCAATAAGAAGCCCGAGCACCACAACAAAGAGTAGCCCCCACTCGCCCCAACTAGAGGCGCACAGCAACGGAGACCCAACACAGCCAAAAATAAATAATAATTTTAAAAAAAGAACTGATGTTTTTCCTTACCAATTCATATTCATCAAAAAGTTGTATGAGGGAAGGTGGAATGAACATATGAAAGCCCTGTAAAAAAGCATTAATCTGAGGCTGAATGGCTCTTGTCATTCGAAGTTCAGTGACAAGCTGGACATACTCCGCCTATTAAAAAAAAAAAGTTTCTGTGATGATTTCTTTTTAATTTCACGTACTTAAGACATTATTGATATAATCATTTCTCATTTAAGAGGTAAAGGTTTAGAATTAATTTGGCAGAAATATTCATACACCTCAGCAAACCAGTAATCTACCATTCACTAACCTGTTTAGGCCGAAATCCTAAGAATCAATCACCCAGGTTTCTCTCACACCCTCTATCAGCAAGTGCTATCAGATCTACCTGAAAAAACATTCTCAATCAGACCTTGTCTCACCACCTCCACTTTTAGCACCTTGGTCCAAGCCGTCATCATCTCTCACCTGGATTACTGCAACATCTGGTATCACTGCTGCCTCTGTTTGCCTCTGTTACTGCTTCTTCACCACACCAGAGTGACTTTTTAAAATTATGTATAGATTTTTTTATATATAATTCAGATCACATACCCTCCTTCTCAAAACCCTACAATGACTTCCTATGACACTTGAAGTCCAAACTCCTTTCCTAGTCCATAAGGCCCGAAATGACCCAGCCTCTGCCTTGCTCTCTCATCTCATTTCCTTCCACTTTCCCCTTTGCTCCCTCACTCTATCCCCCAAATACAAGCTTGCTCAGGCCTCCGTGTCTGTATACTTCCTGGTTTCTCTGACTGAAATCTCTTACTAGACTGTAATCTCTCTGCAAGCAGGGGCTCTGTTTTGTTTACCAGTATATATCCTCAGCTCTTAAAAAAGAGGCTGTCACTTTGTACGTGTTCAACAAATAATGTGATGAAGGCATACATTCTACAAATTCATTTAAAACACACTTAGAACCTGATAAAAAGACTCATTTAAGTGTAGCCTATTTGATTCTGAGTTAAGGTAACCTATTTTCACACATTTTCTTTTAAAATACACATCACCATCATCTAGAACAGTGTCTCTTAAAATTTAACTAAAAAAATGTATTTTGGCTCAAACAAAATGAATTATCATCACTCTCTGTATATAAACCCTACCATTGTCATTATTCATATATTTTAAATTACAACTAAGTGAAACTTTGAGAGTTAAAAGCAATATGCTGTATATGGTTCTCACCTCCCAGGAATGAATGCTCTAAACACAGAGGGAGAAAACCTATTTTAGGCCCCTTCCTTTAATATTTTCTTTTTTTTGGCACTAATCTGATGCACTCTGTTCCCCCTGCCAAAAAAACGTCAGGCACTGAGCCAGCAAGTTATACATGATTCCGGCTATGAATTCTCCATACATCTCAGACCTACAGAATTGTCACAATGGATTACTCACAGCTCTCCCCAAGCCCTGCACGGCTCCTTCTGCAATCTGGCATGGGGAAAGCTACCGTCTCTGCTATTCAATCTACTCCCACCCCAAATCCCACTCCCAACCGCCCAAAGGTTTTTCTCCATTGTATAGGAATTAATCAGTTTCTACAAGTTACATCCAGGTAGTTACTAGAGAGAGGGAAATAGAAATGTGTGCCAAACAATCAAACAGAAACACAAACTAAATTTTCAGGATCCAATCTAAAAAAAATAATATATATAACACACTTCCAAGTAATAACCAGCAATGATTTCAGCATTAACACGTGATTATCTTTTAACTGATGTCTGTTCTAACTAAACTGCTTAATGAACATACTAGAATTTTTCTCCTCCATTCATTCATTAATAATTATATATTTCTCTCAAGATGTTTTGCTTTTATAATCTTAAGGTACTATTCACTAATAATTATTCAAGACCTCAAATTATGAAGCATGAACTGCTCAAGTACACTTTATTTTAATTTGCCATTGTATTCCATATTTATCAGAATAGTACACATTTTCTATCAATTAATTCCTATTATTTCCTCATACATTCTATTTTTAAAAATTAATTTCACAAATATACTAATGTCCCCTCTAATATTATTTCCCACATTTATTTTTGTAGCTCTGGCCCACAGTTATTAGATATCAATTTGTGAAAAATCAGCTCCTCCAGATACCAGTCTCCACATTAAGTTAATTTAAATATGGACAAATCTTGGTCTAATTATTTCTCAGTAAAATAAAATCCAAGCCATCACAAAGTCTCCTGAGTTGTTTAGTAAATTAAGAGTTTTCCAGGTAGTTGAAAGACAACTGTGTTTAAGAGAAAAAATCTGAATCCAGCTGCTTCTAAAATGTTTCCCTGCCTCCTTAAAGAGCACATCCTCAGAGAGAATAACACACATTAACGTGTTCTTGATGACACAATTATTACTATGAACATCCACTATTATCATACACTAACATTCTGACGGTTCATACTGTACAGAAATACACTGGTTGCATTCCCACCACCTACGAAGGCATCGAAGTGACTCATCCACACACTTCATGCCCTTGAGTAACTACATCAAATACCTTAAATGCTCTAAGGAAACAGTCAACATGTAGATGACAATCAGTCCACAAAACACTGGCATAAAGAGTTGCTCAAATAAACATTAAATATAAAGGAAACCTAAAATCCCACTTCATTCTAAGGTATTTAAAGAGATGATATAACTTGGGTGTGGGGGGTATTTTTATCCCCAACAGGTGTATACGTGCTCCCACCTGAGTTGTACTGTTAATTCTTTGAGGGCATAAGATAATACCAGATGCCACAAAAGTAAATTGGAGAAATAACTATACTAAAGAATCTGAGTTAGTACCTGTTCTGGTGAAATAGTTATGTTTATAGAAAGCTTTCAACTTACAAAGCCTCAGCATAGAGATAACAAAATAAAAAAGAGCCTTAGCAACATTTTCCTAGCTCAACCTCTGAGCCTCATCACTGATATAAGATAGGTAAGCAAAGAATAAGTGCCAAGGGAAAAATAAAAACACTAAGATTGAGATTCAACTTTCAGATATTACGTTCCAGTTAAATTGCATGTCTAGTTACAGAAACATTTTGTTTTAATTATCTCCTAGTCTTCTGAATGTGTGCAATGAATAATATCACCCCTTGGAAATCTTCCTTAAAATTTTAACTTCTTTTCAGGCTTTGAATCTAAATTATGTCTTCTTATGAGGAGTGGTGGTAACATTGAAAATTGACACCTTTTTTTTGAAGCTATTTTTCTTCTTGAAAATTTTTTTCACGATTTTTGAAAGATATATATATATATATATCATGTTAACTTAACTAATAGTTAACTTTTAATAGTGAAAGCAAAATGTTCTTATCCCAAATAAGCTGATAAACTTGGACATACTTGTAAAACTGTTTGAAATAGTTATTTTTACTTTTAAATTAATAGTTTAAAATGGCATTATGACTGGCATAATTCAATTCACTGTTTGAATATAAATGCTTTAGTAATAAAAGCTTCTTTCCTGGGCTTATCCACTTGATTATTATTGCTCTGGTATGTAAGAGTTTTCACTGAAAATTTCTCCACTGAAAACTCAAAGGATACCAGATTTCTTCTGCAGGAATAAGGAGATATAAGAAAAAAGAGACGCACATTTTTACAATGTAACATTTTCTAATAACTTATCCTTTACCAATATATTCTTTTTTTTTTTTTTTTTTTTTTTTTTC
>NW_020172162.1:552328-627508 GCF_003031525.2 Neophocaena asiaeorientalis asiaeorientalis
CCACCAGGGAAGCCCTATTCTTATTTTTAAGGTCACTAATTAGTTATAAAGACTGATAGTCTGATAAAAATCCTATTACATCAGTTTCTGTAGAACAAATTCAGTCATTGAAAATAGTGACTCTTCAGGTTACCATTACAAGGATTTGGTGATTTTTTTTTTTTTTTTGCAGTACACGGGCCTCTCACTGTTGTGGCCTCTCCCATTGCGGAGCACAGGTTCTGGACACGCAGGGCCAGCGGCCATGGCTCACAGGCCCAGCCACTTTGCGGCATGTGGGATCTTCCCGGACCGGAGCACGAACCCGTGTCCCCTGCATCGGCAGGCGGACTCTCAACCACTGCGCCACCAGGGAAGCCCCGGATTTGGTGATTTTTAAAGTGAATTTTTAGAATATACCGACTAAAATGCAGAGGAAAGTATGTCCTCCTTCACTGACAAAAAGATACTAAAGATAATTTAAAACCCAATCTAAAAATACATACATACACTCAATATGGAGAACCTTAGACCTAAACTGTTTTAAAAGTTTTCAGAGTAATAAAAAGATCTCTCATAGTATATTTTCTGAAGATACACATAGGAATCCACTTTAAGTCAATAATCTATATAGACAAGCTTGTATTTTGTACTTGGATGGGTATCAAATGTGCTTGTATGTGAAATAAATCAAATTAAACTAGCAATAAAATATAAGGTATTAACCAAATAAAAATGAAATGGAGGAAAACATACTAAATTTTTAAATAGAACTATAGTTGATTTACAATGCTTTGTTAGTTTCAGATGTACAGCAAAGTGATTCAGTTATATATATATGTGTGTGTGTGTGTGTGTGTATATATATATATATATATATATATATTCTTTTTCATACTCTTTTCCATTACAGGGTATTACAAGTATTGAGTATAGTTGCCTGTGCTATACAGTAGGTCCTTGTTGTTTATTTTATATATAGTAGTATGTATCTGTTAATCCCAAACTCCTCATTTATCCCTCCCTCCCCATCCTTGCCCTTTGCTAACCATAAATTGGGAAAACACACTAAATTTGTATTTGCTACCTTGTTCATATTCAGTGCCTTAGTATATGAGAGGCCCAGCAGTTACACAACCATACAGACCTCGATTTAAACTGAGGGTCTACCAATTTTGAGCCCTTAGACAGTTATTTGTCTGTCTATATTCTAAAGAAATATAGTGTCATAGTTATAAGCTCAGGCTTGAAATTTATAGACTGTCTGGATTCAAAACCACCACTTATTAGTCTTGTGATTTGGAGGAAAGCTACTTAACCTCTCTATGCTTCAGTTTCCTCACCTGTAGAAAGGGGTATCTATACCTCATAGGATTGTTTAAGTGTAAGTTAATACACATAAAGCACTTTTAACAGTGCCTAGCACATTATAAACACCTAATACATGTAAGACGCTTTTATTATTAAAGCTGTTCCCACACTGAATGAATAGAAATAACTATCTCAAAAGGCTGTTATAGTAAATGAGAAATGCATAAAGAACACAACTCGAATAAATGAAATATACCCAAAGTACTCAATAGGCAGTGGCTATTATCATCACTAGAGAATACAACTGATGTGATGAGGTTGATGACTAGGAGAATGACACCACCACCCATCATTCTAGAGCCCATCCACCTAAGTGGCTCATCCTGGAGTCTTTCTTCTTTTTCACCATCCCAAACAGCTAATTACCATGTTCTACAAATTCTACATCCTCAAAAGATGTCTCATTTTCTCCATCCTCACTGCCACTGTCTTATAAAATCACTCATGCATGCTCCCCAGAGCAACGCCACAATCACCTATCAGTTGCCCTGACTCCAATATTGCCCCATTTCAACCCATTCTTCACACTCCAAGCTGAGATTGGTGTTGTTTTTCTTAAAAAACATAAATTCAGTCATGTCAGTGCCCTCTACAGCATCTGCAATCATCCCTAAGCCTTCAGAATAATTTTCAAATTTCTAATTGTGGACGCAAAGTCTTTCAGAATTTGGTCTCTGTCTACCTCTCCCACCTTATCTTTTCCCACTCATTTACTTTGCAATCTACGCTAAGATCTACAACTCTGACCTACCTGTGGTTCCCCAAACAGACCATGCTCTGCCATCTCTGTGCCCTTCTATAAGCCCAGAACATGTCCTTCTCCCCTTCCTCACTCCTATCTGACCACTTAATGCTTCTCCTCTATAACTCAACTTCCATGCCACCTCCTCCATTCCCTGATATCTGTCCCATCTCACCCCCCCATTTTGTTCTCTCCCAGACTTAATGAACTTTATGATTAGTATGGTAAAAGTGTTGTTAACACTTAAAAGCCACGGAGCTTACTCTTCAGTACTAAGAGCTAGAACTGAAGGTCTAGCAAAAATATGTCACTCCTAACTTAAGGTTTTATGGTTCCACAATTTTATCGTTTGGTCAAGAATTTAAAAGTGAAAGTGAAAAGTTAAAGCAAAACTTTTTAAAATGCTGAAAATACTATTTAAATGTAAATGTTCAGCTCCTGGTAATTCAGCCATTTTCTAAAGTGAAACCAAGTGATCTTATTTTTTCCTCTAGATTTTAAAACAAATCATTGACAGATATAAAATTGAATTTAAAAGAGAATTTTATTTCAAATATGGAATATATACTGTTCTGCCTACATTACTTGTATTTATTAATATACTTTCTTTAAACAAAGGTATTTTATCTATTTGGTTTCAGTCTACAATTACCAAAGCCTTTCAATAAAACTTAGGAATAAATGACTCCCCCATGTGGAGATTAGCTTACATCGACTTCTTCTTACTAACATGCTTGGCAAGTCACTTAAGCTTCAATATGCTTAGAAATTCTGAAGTTGACGCCAAATGTGACAATTATAACTTTATACCTAAAGTTAAGTAAGTAAAAGGCTGACCCTAGAGTAACAGAAATGTATGTTAAAATATAACAATAACACCTCTAAAGAACACGGTTTGAAAATTTTATTTGTAAATTGAATAATTTAACAATTCTAAATCAAGTGATCAATTTAAGATGCTATTATGTTTTTAAAGATTTTTAATTTTAAAAAATCAGGTTGCTTATTGCACGAACATTAAATGCTTAAGCATCAACAATTTGATATACAATTACACTTGACCTTTACTAGTAATATTAGAAAAATGAGAGGCTCATTTTATTGTGAGAAATGTTTGTATCAGAAAAACAAAAGCTGAGAATTAACATATTAGTGATTGAGATCCTGCTTTTACCTCTATATTACTGAACCTCATCATCAAAGTTAGCCTGTCATTAACAAAACAATGTCAATAATATAGTTAAATAAAAATGTGCTAAACTTAGAAACAAAACATCCAAGCTCTTTCATGTTACAGCAATATTCCAGCCTCAGGCTAGACTCACGATCAAGCCTCAATGTAAGTGTATTCTTATTTGTTATTATTTATTAAATATCTTCCTTCTTTCTAGATTTTAATACAAAAACACAAATGCAAAAGAATAAAATACGTATTTAAAAAATCTAAACAAAAATCATGTCATATGGAAGAGAGGCTGTTAGGAGATACAAGTATAAATATAGCTATCTACCATGCAATTGTTAATGAGCCTTTCCACTTTTCATATATCTGAGAGGAGTGACAAATCCAATCACCAGAGAGTGTATTCACAGATAGGAATCATGTATGAGATTCTCTCATGAAAAGCAATCACTTGCTTATAATGAAGATTTTATGACTTCATTACCCCTAATTGAGAGGAGGTAGCCACTGTAAAATAAAATAATAAATGCACTATGAGGTGGACAATCTAATAATTAGAAGATTTTATAAAAATTTCCATTCACTGGCAAGTTCATATAGATTCAAAAAATTATTTTAAGCATTTTACTATTTTAATCTTCCAGAGTTTAATGTGACTCATTATATTAAATCAAGTAAGATCTACCTCAGTGTGATTACTTTTACTAACAGGATGAAGAACCTTAGACTTGAAACTAGGAGACCTGGGTTTTGGCCCCAGCTTTACCATTAACTCTTCAGGCTTCAGTGTCCTCATGTGTAAAATGAGAGGGTAGACTAAAACTTTACTAAGTATAAATGTACAAAAACTCAGGTCCTGATTTTATATTCAAAAACTAAATTTCTTTTTTTTTAAAATATGTATAGTATCTAAGTTTCAAAAGGTAAAATTACCTAGCTTAATTTAGGTCTTCATTCCTATAGATATGTGAAACCTAGGAACCTATTTTTATAGAAAACTATCCAATAAAAACTAACTTTTGTGTTGTGTTTTTCAGTTTAAAAAATGCTGGCACCAATTCTGTATGGGAGGTATTATTATCCCAAGCACACAGAAGAGAAAACTGAGGCTCAAAGAGGTTAAAACACAGCCAAGTCTTTTGGCTTTAAAAAAAAAAACAAACTACATTTTACTATATCTCTAGTCTACAAAATGATTCAGTGGACATTATTTTTTAAGTTAGCTGATTCTGAAGCTGTCTTGGAATTATAATCCAATAAAAGGAAAGGAAAAAAGTTTTAGTCCTGTTTTACCAGAAGTTGCTACTGGTAAGTGATAGAACTGGAATTCCAAAACCAGATTTTCTGACTCCCAATTTCCTACATAATCTATCAAAACATAAAATAAAGCTGTATTATATATTAAAGTAATATTAACTTTCAACAGTGTAATTTAAAACGTGCACCAAGTTTTTAAAAAATATGTACAAACAGGAGATATAATAATAAATAAAAATAATCAAGTTATAAAGTTAAAAAAAGATCAAGTTCAGAGGTCCCGTAGAATTTACTGCATCCCAAAAGTGTGTACAAAGTTTAAACACTGGGATTTCTTCTCTCTATTGAAACTATTAATACCGTACTTCTAAAACATGAAATAGTGATCTAGTGCAAATATGATATTGATGTAAGTTTATATTTCTAATCAAATGTTTTGATATGCAGATGCCCAACTTACACAATCAACTGAACGATGCTCTAGGCTGCTTCAGGAACTGCCTCAGCATATCTAACACAACAATGAAATGATCCTTTATAATTCGAAGTCTGGTATTTGACGGTTTAGTTAATTTAAATATTTTATCTGTTATAAATGTTACAAAAGTCTAAAGTTTTCCTGGCTAGTGCCAGGAGACTTAAGAGTAATTAGCAAACTATCAGGGCTAAGTTACAAACAATGGCTAAGGTAAAAATTCAAATACTTACTTTGTTATTTTGTGTTACAAGAATACTTCCACCCCCAGGTTTCAAAGGCACCTCTTCCATTGCTCCAAACACATCAGTCTCAACAGAAAAAGTTAGTTCTAGACCCAAATCACTAATATCATTATCTAAAATCCACTGCAAATTTTTGGCATATTCTGGATCAATGGATGCCACATCTTGGTAATTCACAGGAATACCTAAAAATGCAAACATACAGCAGTTATATTCTAAATGTTTCTGCCTTTCCTTATCTGTTTAATGGTGAAATACTGCCCTCTACAGATACTCTGTAAAACTGCAAAATATAATCCAATTCACAGCATGATTTAAATGAATGTTAATTCCTGAATTTGGAAGTCTGTAAATTTAAGCTTACATTTCTACAATGTAACCTTTCTTTAAAACAGCTATTCAGGAACTTATTATAAACTTTAAAAAGTGCCAATTCTCTTAAGTATATTCATATTAAAATGCATTTTTAGCATAAACATACACACACTAAAATGGAAAAAAAAACTTTTTTAAATCAAAAATGTAGGTTATTTTTTCTCTCCCTCAGGCCCCCAAATGCCTTACATACACAGACTGTCTCCAATCAAAACAAAAATTATTCACCCAAAATGCCACCATGTATCTACTTAATTTTCACTAAAGCCTATAAGAAAAACACTTTAAATAAATGTCTAAGGAAATAACAATGGAGCCATACCAAGAATGTGCTTGTAGAATGATCTCGTGAAGTAAATGTTCACCAGCTGCCTATGGTTCAGAGCTAATCCCAAGATCTGTCCAGCAAACCGGAAATAGTTCAAGTGATCAGGATTTACATAGGAGTTGCTATTAGGTTGAAAAGTTGTTCCTATTAAAATAAAGACAAAATAATTTATTTTTAAGACCATGCATAAGAGAGATCATTTCAATGCAGGTAAATTAGTTCACATACAACTTCAGCAAAGCTAAGGTTACATTATGTATAAACGTTCTTCAGCGAAGAAAGTTCTTTGTGGAATATTTAATAGTGGAATTGGAAATACTAATCATTAATTCACACATTTATCAGAATAAGTCTTTGTGCAGAGAGAAAATTTTAGAATATTTTTCACTGAAAGTAGTTGGAAGAGGTGTCAGAGAGATCCTAGAAATACATACACACACACACACGTTTTCCCAGGCAGTGTGGAAATAACTACTTAGGCTATGAATTAGGGCAGACATTGTTTCATTCACCTATACATGCCCAGCGTAGCAGGTATTCACTACCATTTTGCTCCTTAAGGAACTGAGCACTACAAGAGAGTAACTAAAATTTTTTAATGTACAACTGTTTTCCTCATGACAAATAATCAAGTTTGAATAAGTACCACTGAGGTATAAAAGTAAAAACAGCATTAGCAATAGTTATTGACTATTGCCAAACTCTAGTGAAATGGAGGGTAATTCCAGTTACATGAAAAAAAAGTCTGGAAATAAGATAGTGGTAAATGTACTTAATGCTACTGAAGCGTACACTTTTAAATGGTTAAAATGGTAAATTTTACGTTATGTATATTTTACCACAATAAGAAAGTCTCAAAAACAAAAATGTAGTGCAATGGAAAAACCTAATACCAAGATCTCAACTTTAAATAACCTTCCTTATTTTTTCTGTGTGACCACTACCTCTCATTCATTCAACAAATATTTACTGAGTTCATGCTATTTACTTCTCTTCTAGGCACCTGGGCAAATAGAAAGACTGATAAATCTAATGAAATAGCATCAAAAATAAATAAACAAAGGAAAAGTGAAAGTATTGGAAAGTGAAATGTTTGGCCATTGAGCATACATATTTTAACTCTTTGTGCTTTGCTGGTCTTTGATTTATCAGTGCTGGCACTGGACTAAATTGCCATGACCAGTAAGTTTACTTAGATACAAGGTACACATTTGGAAGCTTATTGCTGAATGACTTAAAAGGGCCACATGAAGCTAGTCATCCACTGTTAAGTACCTTTTGAGAATCATTCCCAGTCATGATATAAGATTGGGTATTAAAAGTCAAAGCAGGGACTTCCCGGTGGTCCAGTGGTTAAGAATCCGCCTTCCAATGCAGGGGACGCGGGTTCGATCCCTGGTGGGGTAACTAAGATCCCACATGCTGCAGGCAACTAAGCCCACGTGCCACAACTGGAGAGCCCGCCCACCGCAACTACTGAGCCCGCGAGCTCTGAAGCCCACGCACCACAACTAGAGAGCCCACATGCCACAACGAAGACCCAGCACAGCCAAAAAAAAAAGTCAAAACAAAGTTTTGTGAGATGAAGAAAGACTTCAAAGACAAACATAACCATTATTCCAAAAATACAATATTCTGAGAATAATCAGAAATACTTTTACCTATTTCCTCCCCTAGGTCTGTGTATAATTCCTTCTCTAAGTACTTTCTGGGAAATTCGGGTTATTAAAAAGAATAGATACAGAGAAGTCAAAAGAAAAAAAGGAAACACACGGGGGAAAAGGTCTTCAGGAAATGAATAATAATTTTTAGCTCGAAAGTGAATTAGGATAGAATATAAAGTTTTTGTCATGTTTTAAGTTCAAAACCAATAAAACTGTGACATTTCATCATCTCAGAAAAACCCTATTCAGTAAGAAAATATCATTTTCACAGAATAGTAATAATAGCATAGGGCTTCCTTGGTGGTTCGAGCCCTGGTCCGGGAAGATCCCACATGCCGCAGAGCAACTAAGCCCGTGCACCAAGAGTACTGAGCCTGTGCTTTAGAGCCCGTGAACCACAACTACTGAGCCCATGTGCCACAACTACTGAAGCCCACGCACCTAGAGCCCATGCTCTGCAACAAGAGAAGCCACCGCAGTGTGAAGCCTGTGCACCACAATGAAGAGTAGCCCCTGCTCGCCTCAACTACAGAAAGCCCACATGCAGCAATGAAGACTCAACACAGCCAAAAAAAAAAAAGAATAAAATTAATTTTTAAAAATATTTAAAAAAAAATAACAATAATAGCATCTAATATTTACTTCTGATTTCTATGTGCCAGGCACTGGGCTAACCATTTTTACACATCAGCTGATTTCCCACTATATTACAAAACATAGGTTATCACCATATTCAAGTAAGGAAATCAAGGTCCAGAAATACTACATTTATTGGCACAAGATCATAGCAGAAAAAGGGACAGAGCTAGGATTCACATTCAGTGGAATGTGCCAAAGGCCAAACTCTTAGCCACTCTACTACACTACTATTGCTCTATAGTAAGCATCTTAATTTAATTAGAAAGCAAGTTTTAAAGAAATTACTACATACATTAGGTCTATCCAAACATTCTCCACATTTAGGAACCCTAAATGTAATTTTCTTCTTGTCAACTAAACATAAGAACATGAAAATATTTCATCTATATTTTATTAATATTACAGCCCCAAAGAGAAGACATACATGGCTTACAAAAAGGACGAATCAGAAACTATGGTCTATGTGCTTCATCATATTACCTGCCATAAATTTGCAGAATAAGCACCTCAACTAATGATTCCACACCAAATCTGTTTTTCAGATATGAAACTAAATAAACAACTCAGAATAAGGGACTATAAAGAAAAGAAATAAATCTAAAATACAATGTTTTAATGCTAACTCTTGCTGCAAAGATTAGGCCTAAAAAACTAGGGCCTCATCATAATTGCCGTAAAATCACAATGACACTAAGTTCATCTCAGAGCAAAGAATCAAAGGTTACAGAATTAAAGCAGGAAGTCCCATATTCCTAAATAATTTCAAATACACTGAATGTGTCTGAGGAGCCCATCACATAGGTGAATATCTGCAGTTCTCTAGCATCACTGCAGCCCACCCCCACTTGCCTCTCATACAGTCATCCTTCTTATTCAATGGAGATTTGCTGCTGGTTTGGTTGGATACAATAGGAAACTACAATTAATAAGACACTCTCTCCTTATAGGAGAATTTAAACATTGGGAAAGAAAAATTTTTCAGGAAATAAAAGCAACTGAACAGAGCATTCAAAAACTGAAATCCCACCTTCACTTGGATGTAAGTCTTTATTAAGTTAAAGAACTCTCAGGTATATCATACAAATGAGGTGGTAACCATTGCCATTTAGCGTATCAAATGACAATTCAGTAGGTAGCAAACATCATTTCAATGATGTTTTTATTTGCATTACATGGTTAAATAAGAGCTTTTTAGTTACCAAGTCTTAATCTTTTAAAAGGGCTGAAAACAAAGTTACTATAAACAAACAGATTATAAGTTAAGATTTAACACACCATGATTTCTAGACTTTGTTTTTAATGACCAATAACTTTTAAGAGTTGGAAACTCAAATAGGGTTAGCAAATTTTAACTTTTCCAACACGGACTTGTATCTTTTTTAAGTTCATCTACTAGCATGATTTTATAAAAGGAAATTTTAACTCAAGAAAGGTAGACTAAAGGATGATCCTTAAATTGAATAAATTTAGTTTTATTTTATACAAAGAACTGATGAAAACTTCCTTGAGGCCAGCACTAGTCCTTGAGACAAGCATTTGAGAACCAACTGTTCAGAGGAAAGAATGCTAGGCTGAGTCAGGTTCCACTCAAGATCCTACCACTCATTAACTGCTAACATAAACAAAAACCCTGAATTTCAATTTCCTCTTCTATGAAAAGGGAATATCCAACCACCCTAGCTCACAGGGCTAGTATAGGAATCAAAGGATAAAATGCACTGAAGTAGTCTGAAAATGTGACAACTCACAGAAAAAGTCATCTAGACTGTACAACTTACCATCAGCTGACTGGGTAAACAATGCATAATCAGGATTGACTATCTCATTAGACAGAATATCAAACCACTCACGCACAACACCTTGACCCTGAGTTCAAGAAAATAAGATTAAGTATCAACAGAAATATATGGTGAAATTTATTTCTAAATAATAATAACATTAAAATTATATTAAATTTCTTCCATTATCAATTAAATATTAAACTTTACTGAAGGGCATTTCAATCTTTTAGAGACAGTGATCTTAACAACACTTATTTTTATACCCACCATGCCTTCTTCCCCATGGAACCGTACAGCAATTCCTTGCTTTAGCTTTGCACAATTTGCTTTTGACACAACTTCACAGCTACTCCTAAAAATAGAATCTAAATATGTAGCATTGGTTAATTTTACATATTAAAATTTACAATAACTAGTATTTTGTGCCTCACACACACATCACTTTGTTAAACATACCTCTGTGAACTAGCAGGATATCACTTTCATTCACTGGCCTGTGCACCATGTCTGAATCTGGCTGTCCTGAATGCAAATGTTCATAGAACCATTCACAGCGATCTTTAAATGGCTACCCCAACAAATAACAGTGAAATATGTTAGCAGTATTTCAGTCACTTAACTGTCAGATTTACTTAACTAGCATGCTAAATGCCCTTTCTACAAATAATCATTCTTAGACCTTTATTTATAATAAGTAGTTCCAGATAAGGTTCTGACATTGCATCCACTATTCACAAAAAGGCAGATCTGAGCTGAAACACTTTGACTACCTAGAGAGCATATTTCTTTTAATTCCCTATATTATCAACAGAAAAGACTTGATAAATTAAAAGAATTCAATATCAGACATACAATTGAACACACTCTCAATTTCTTTTAAACCCAAGAAGGCTTGTAAGAATGAATTTCCACATCCAGAAAAATTATGTTGCATGTTCATTTAATTTTCTATGAAGATAATCTTTATGGCTAATTGTAATTTCCATCCTCTGAATATATGCAGCAACTAGAAAGGAATTTGTTATCCTTTGTTCTTCCCTTCCTCCACCCTAAAAACTGAAGAATAAGATCTCGTGAACAGTAAATAAAGTCTCTACCTTTTGTTCTTTTGCCAGATATGCAAACTGTAAGTGATTTGTAATTTTATTCATCAGAAAGTATTATTGAGTACCTAGGATGTGTAAAATGTAAAAATTTCATTGCTGAAAACTGTTTAATACACTTAAAGAGATGAGAATAACATTGGAACAATATAACACATAATGATATCAAGTTCTAAACAGTGAAGTACAGACCACAGTGCACTAAGAATTCAGAGATTGTGCAGATAAGTGGAGTACAAAGGCTTCATGAGGTCCTGGTCTGAACCAGGACTTAAAGATGGGTAGGTCTTGCTCAAGCAGGAGGAAAAGAAAGCACACCAGGCTAAGGGAGACAAGGAAAAAGGCTCAGAAGGAGAAACTGTGTCTCCGCGGAAGATGCAGTGAAGGCGCCGGCATAACCCTACACATATTGAAAGAAGGAAGTTTTTGTAAGTAAATCAAGGACATAATTATGGATCTTTCGAATCAAGTAAAAGACACAGTGGCCACTGAAGATACTTGGCCAGAGGAATAGCATGGTAAATGCACTCATTAAAATGAGAGTAGTACCAGGATAAAGGGAGGCCATCTAGGCAGCAGTTGAAATAATACGTATAGACTGATACGGTCCTGGTCATGGTAGGAAAGAAGAACAATGAAGTAAATCTGAAAGACATTACTCCTCTGAATAAAGAAGAAAAGTAAAAGAAGATCTCTAGGGGCAGAACTTAAAATCAGAAACAGCTTAGAGGGGGAACCCCAGCACCACCACCGTCTACCCCACTCCTAGAAGGCACTGGTGGAAGACAACGAATGAGGTTTTATATGTTCTGAATTTAAGGTTACTTAGGATATAACTACTAAGAGCTTAGAAATAAATACTAGAACGTTCTGCAGTTGAGACATTAGAAAGAGAGTCATGAACAAAGCTGAAATGGGAGACAAGGTAATGTCCCTTGTTCAAGAGATTAAAGATACAGGGACAAACACCAAGAACAGAGAAGTTTATGATCACAGGTCAGGATTGAGAATTTGCTTATTGATACACACAGCTAGAAAAGTCAAAGGAGAACCAGGGTGGTGCAATACCACAAAAGCCAAAAGTTTCAAGAGATAAATACGACTCATGTCCAACACCACAAAGAGGTTCTCTCTCATGCAATTTTTAGGATACCAGTACATTTCTTCATCTGAGCTAAACTAAACATTTGTTTTCTTCAAAAGACTTAAACATCTTTTTATTAATTCTTAATAAAAATATTTTTATGAAAATAACTGTGCAAGATTAATTTTTGCCTTTTAATGTCTGTTCTTTCAATAAGAAAAGAGTAAATGCTCCCTTTTCCAAAGTTAAATGTGTAATTTTGTCCATACTTCTAGCAGTTTTCCACATTTTGAATAAAATGCTGCTGTTGTTATATTCATTACTGGTCATATAAATAAAATATTTCATTTTTAGTAAACAGGCTAGAATGTTAAGTGCTTGAAATTTTAATGCTGATTATTCCTAAAACTTAGGTAAAAGAGGAGAGAAAAAATATTACACAGAATTAATGTATTTAAATATGGGCTTTGAAGTTTGATAAACATGGTTTGAAATCCTAGATCTGCCACTACTAGGTTTGTGATCTTAGGGGAATTACAAGTCCTCTCAGAACTTTAGTTTTCCTACCGGTAAAATGGGGAAAATAATACCACTTCAAGGGCTAATTCTGAGGATTAAATGAAATAATGCAAATACAGAACAAAATAATAATAATCATAAATTAACTAACGTTTATTAAAGCATCTATAAGCCAGGTACTATTTTAAGCACTTTACATGCATTTTCACATTTAATCCTCACAACACTCTGAGAAAAAGGGACTTTTATCATCTCGATTTCATAGAAGAGAAAAATGCAGCACCAAGAGGTTAAGTAATTTGTGCAAATACTCAACTCCCAGAATGCTAATAGATGTTGTTCTTATCACTCACAACAACGTAAAAATTATTGCGAATAAGTACTTTAAATGACAGTAAACTTATCTGCCATTATAAGATATTAAATATTAAATTCTATCCTTCATATAGAAAATGTGGACCATTTGAAAATAAATACAAGTGGCAATTTTTTAAAAGTAATTCGAATGTAACATTAAAAGGTACAAAATGCTACCTTTAAAAGCTAGTAAGTTATCTGTTAAGATCAAAACATCCACACACACATCCATATACCTACAAAGCCAAAGAGCACATTTCTGTATGTAAACTTTCTGAGTACCTGCATTTCCATAAAATAATTCACAAAACAGGACTGATTACAGAGGCTCTTCTTAATAGTATTTGTACAGCAATACAAAATGTCTCTCCCTTTAACTAGCAGGCCACCTGAAAACCACCAACAGAAGAAGAAGTCAATCCCTTAGCAGAGGTAGTTGTTTTTGTTTTTACTTTTTTTAATTGCCTCCAAGTTACAGAAAATTTCTTAGTATAGTACAATGGTGGGGGTTTTTTTCCCCTAAGGGGAAAGTAAACTGCTAACATGAATAGTACAATGGGGTGTTCTTTTTCCCCTAAGGTGAAAGTAAATTGCTAACACAATGTCCAGTTACCCCTAAATACTTCAGTGTGTATTTCCTACAAACAAGAGAATTCTCCTACACAAGCAGCTTACAATCAGCAAAATCAGGAAATTGACACTGATATATTACTATATCTAATCTTCAGACCCCATTTCAAGTTTTTGCGGGATCCATATAATGTCCTATATAGCATAATGACTCATGAACTGTGTTCAGTTGTCCGCTTTCATTCTGGCACAGCTGTTCAGTGTTTTCTTAATTTTCATGACCTACATTTAAAGATTGCAGGTCAGTTATATTGTAGAATGTCTCTCAGAGTTAGTCTGATGATTTCTCATGATTAAATTCAGGGTATGCATCTTTGACAGGAATATCAAAGACGTGACACCATATTCTCAGTGCATCCTATCAGCTGGCACACTGGTATGTCTGCTGTGATCACTGCCAAGCTTCTCCACTGTAAAGTTCCTTTTTAATCTTTGTAATTAGTTAGCATTCTAAGAGGAGATACTTTGAGACTATAAAAATATTCCACCCTTCATCAAACTTTCCATTTATTCATTAATTCTTTCACTATAGACTTACAGGTTCTGATTTTATTTGCAATATTTTGCCATCATTATTTATTTTGATGTTCAACTTGTTCCAGATTTGGCCAGTAGAATCCATTCAAGTTGCTTCTGAACCGTTTTGACATAACCTCATAATTCTCTGCACAACTTTCTGGCACAATAAGACGATCCAGGCTCATCTTGTACTTTCTCTGAATTAGCCATTTCTCCAACAGGCCCTCGTTCATTGAGAATGGTATTCAGAGACCAAGAAATGGATGCCAGGTTTGCTGTATCTATCTAACCACATAGGAAACTATAAGTTCACAGTGATATCTCCAATTCCAATCCAATAGTACATGATTCATCGTTTTCCTCCATTTTTGAACTTTCTCCAACAGTGAGACACATTATCTTTACTATACTGACTTATTCAATCAACTGCCCCACCTCATATATAATCAATCTTCTGTCACTGACACGGACCATTCACTGCATAGATACCCTATACCCCATTCAAGCTTTGTCAAATTACTCTGAGCAACTGTCACCACCCTGCACACTGGACATCCTCCATATACCGTGCCAACTCACATACTCCGTGCTGAGCTCCTCTTCTACACAAACACCCTCCTTAGCATGTCCAAGCCCCTCACTGGGCCACCACTATGAATGTGGACACCCGCACTGGTCAGGCAACAAAACCCCCTCCGTGGGTCAAAAAGGTGGGTAGCTAATGCAGATGCTTTTGCAGGAATGGAAGAGGGAAAATGAAGTGAAATGCAGAGACAGTATTAAATATAGCAAACTACCTCTTTCAAAAACTAAAAGCTTCTTTCACCTATAATCTCATTTACCCTAGAATGGAGTAATTTAGTGTAGATTAAGAAAATGAACTTAAGAACCAGATGGACTTTTAAATTTTGGTTCCCCCACTTAGTAGCTGAATGACTTAAACAAGTTGCTTAACCTCTCCGGCTTCAGTAAAAGAGTACCTATCTCACATGATTGTTACAAAAATAAAATAATCTATGTGAAAAAATGTATGGAACCTGACATAAAGTTAGCATTAAATAAATGCAAGTTATTACTACTACCTTATCTTTTACATCATCATTATTAAACAGATGCCAAAGGAGACCTATATACATGTGTATAATTTTATAAAGATTAGTTCTTAGCTTTCTTTAATTTCTAAAAGGATCAGTGTCCCTGAAGACAATTTAAAATATCTATAGCCTTTATCTTATGACTACTAACCAAACCATTACCTCCAGTCTAGCCTACATTTCAGACAAATTATTTCCTAAAACTTTGCAGGATCATGTCATTCTCCTAAAATTATTAGTGGCTCCTGACAGCCTAGCAAATGGAGAGTCTGCAATCTGGCAATCAATGTTCCATACAGTATAACCCTAATCTACCCTCCCAGAATTACATCTCATTCCTCACCTACACAAAATTTCTGCTTTAACCCACTGTATTTTAATACACTTTTCCATCTATATGTCCTGACCCATATCTTGGCTAGAATGTTCATCTTCCCCATTTACTCCTTTCAAAATTTTGCATGTTTTTTAGATTAAAATCCACCTCCTCTTTGAAATCTCCCTTGACTACAGCAGCCAAAAGCAAGCTCTTCCTCCCTTAAACTCCTAAAGAATCAGGTCAGACTGTAATTACTGTATTTTACAGGTACGTTTATTATCTCCCGTGCTAGACTGAATTAAGATCCCCTTGGAGACAGAACATATCCTTTCTATCTACAAAACAACTACCATTTATTGAACATATATACAAGTCACTATTTAAAACTTATTATTCACCATGGAAGTTTTATGAGGTTGGTGTCATTATCTCTGTTTTACAGATGAAGAACCCAAGGCTCAAAGATGTTAGAAATATGCCCAAAGTCACATAGCTGCTAAGTAGCAAAACAAGCTTTTCCCAAGCATGTTTCATGAAACATGAGATATATGGAATGAACCCTCATCAGGGAAAGCTCTCAGGTCAATTAAGTTTGGAAGACTAACAAAGCTGAATTATTATTTTTACCAAAGGGCTTCTCAAAGCCTTTAGCAAGCTGCTGATATGCTTTATTAATCTCCAACAGGGCATGTGTTATATTTCCCAAATGTATTTGGGGATAAAATCCCCAAGGACCATCAGCCTTATAGGACTAGTGTTCCATTTCAGCAATGTGGCAACATGTTGTCTTTGCACATAGTAGGCACTCAATGCACATTTCTTAAAGTTACTCCTCATACAAAAGTTACATACTAATGTAACTCCATATACTAAAGTAAAGAATAAGGTAATGTCACTCCACTTACAGCAGGTGGTCTCAAGTATAATAATTACTGAACAGTATTCAAATTAGCTGAACAGTATTCATTAGACATTCTAAAAACAAGATTAAAAAAAGCACTACCTGTGCTTTTATGATATGCATGAATCTTGACATCAGTTCAGGACATTCAAGGAGGAAGTGAAAGTGGTCAAATATAATCTTGGGATTCCTAAAAGAAAAACACATTGTTTACATGGATGGGAAGGATGAATAGCATTAAGTGACATGCAAATTTAGATATACAGATATTGAAACAGAATAAAAATACATATTAATCCACACCTACTATACTTGTACTTGTCATTGAGCATTTTTTGAATAGTAACAGAAGTAATATTTTTTCTGTTGAGATAAAAACTGTAAGAAAAGAAAGAAAAGGCTACAATAGTAGTCCATGAAACCAAGAAAGCTTTACCTGTTAACAAAGCATTTTAAAACTTCATCATGTTTGCAGACAAATTCAATGAAACGGGGTGAAGTCATTCTGTGGGGGGTAAAAAACAATCAGAACACACAGACCAAAGTTGGTGATATGGCAAATGTGACTATGTGTTGAATTGGACTGGCTTCTACACACACAAAAAATGGGGTTTGGATTGTCTTTATGGAATCTGAGGCATGCCTAGTCAATTTATAATAACTTTTCATTAACAGATGATATAAACAAGTGACTTTTTAAAAACCTTGAAATTTTAAGCATCTCTGTCTATGTTTCCAATACATGGTTAAATGATCCTATAGAAAGTGACATTCACCATCCTACATGTTAATAACATAAATGATGCTTAAAACTCAAATATTCTGTACTAATTCCAGATCAGTTCAATGAGTATCCTAAAGATCAGAAAACAACCAAAAACAGCAAAGTATTGTTATTTCTACAATTATTTAAAAAATTATAGCTTTTCTTCATCTATCAGAAAAGGAAATAATAAGCATGTAGCATAAGCCCAGATAACTGGGTTTTCTCTACTCTGTAAAGCAAGTGCCTGACTTAAGGTTTGACTGGTGAAGTATCCACTTCAAAGATGGCTATCTCGAATAAACACAATGCCAGGCCCACAACTAGATAAAGAGCCAGGATGCCTCCCACTGAGTCTCCTTTGTTTCAGAGATCTTGGTTAATTTTGATAACTGACCATTTGGGCTACTTGTTTTTTTCTCTTCTCATGCTTTATACTCCCACTCTTACCTCGAAACCCTAGTCCCCTGCCCTCGACCCCAGGCTTGTGTGTGCTCTTTCCCTCTTTATCTCTCTCTCCCCCCACTCCCCCATGATGACCTGGCTGTGTGGCCCCAGGTGTGCCATGTAATTTCCAGGTCCTATAAGTAAAAAAACTTTTTTCCCCCTAAGTTTTCAATGGTTACTGCTGAAGGACATCCTGTAATCATACGAAGAATCACAAGGGCCAGTCCGGCCACGACATTGGTTATTGATAGGTGGAGACTGGCACACAGAACAACTGGTGTACTCAGCAGGACTGCAGGACTGCCCTGCAGGGAACCAAGAGGAATGCCCTTTGGCTGCAGCTTGCTTACCACCACCTAACTCAGGTAAGTAACATCATCTGGGAAAGGAGCACCGCTTGCTGGGGATCTGCCTTGCAGCAACGTGCTTTTGCGTACTGCCTCTGTCATGTGTTGCCTGAGACATCCAACCCAAAAGGTCACAGCTGCCAACAATCTCCTCAGAGCAGTATGATCAAGGCCATATATGGTCTAATGAGCCGATGAGACCACTAATTATAAAGGCCTTGAATGACTATTAATGTGTGTGAGGATCCTCTTCGCCTCAAGGCCAAGGAAAGCTAAGGAAACTGAGTTGGACAGCAAGGCTATTACCGCAACCCAAGGAAAGGCTCTGGGCTCAAGGCACGAGAAGATTCCGTAGGTGACGAGGGGAGACCTCTGTCTGTAACCACGGTGTCAGTATGTTGTGCCTAGACTAAGTGTCCTAACCTAGCAGAGTAAAATAGCCTCACAGTGGAAACCAATGGCACCACCTGAGGGAAAATACACCAGAGGCCTATGGTCTGTGTCACCACTTCACTCACTACTGTCACTCTTTGTCCACTAACCCAATGGGATATCGGGTCCAATCCGTGGTATAACGCTACTGAAAAATGAAGCGCCAGTGCTTCCTAAGAACACTGAGGAGGTACACCGACTCTTTGATAAACGCAAAACCCCTTGGTCGCTACCTGGGCATTATTCAATGCTATGCATACTAACATGCCAAGAATTTGATATCATCGGGTTGGCCAAAAACTTCGTTCGGTTAATGAATACGTTGTTCAATAACGTTCTTGGTGAAAATGAAAAATGTGTCTTCTATTTTTACTTAAAACCGAACGAACTTTTTGGCCAACCCAATACATTCCAAAAGCCTGGGGGCTTTTCCCAAAGAGCCTGAGTATCTGGTGCTAACAGAGGCCGACCACAATCCTGGAGTATTCTCTTGGGACCCCTTGAAAGGAAAGCAGCCACCTGCAAAGGGGCTAACAGTGACGTCATCTAAAATTTTCCAGTAACAACATATAAGATTAAGGTAACAGGAAAAAAAACAAGAAGTAGAAACTGAGTTCAAAAACCACTCCTTAATTCAAAATTCAAACCCTTCTCAAAGATTTTATGCAACAGGAAGAGGAGAAGGGAGCAGACTACTCCAGGTTTTCTTGTTTGTTTAGGATGAGCTCTAAATTGTTGCGACCACCAAAATGCATCAACTGGTCAGTATCTCTAAAGACCCTAAAATCCATAACTTTCTTAAAGATCCATCTGGACTACAAGCTTGTTTCCTCCAAGAGATCACAGATGCTGAGCCCCTTTCCGCTTTCCCCTGAACGGGGCAGAACTAAGAAAAACGCCTCACAAGGCATCCCTGCCACCAAGGCAAAAGCCGACAGGGTTAGCAAGGCCTCTAAGTGAGGAAAAAAAACGGATATGAGAAGGCAAAAGCACCCAGAGCCACAAATATTCATACCAGGGCACCTCCTCTCCTCACTTGGATATTTAATGCCTGGCACCATGCCGACTCTTCCATACTGCTAAGGCTCACTGTGAATGGAAAACATTACGATGAGGCCCATCTCCTGCTGTGCAAAACTGGCATGGTCCAATGGATTTATCATTTCCATGACCATAGTGACCCAAGTGACCCCCTCTTCATTTCCAACCCTGGAGAAGCCCCATTTGACCCTGAGTCCAGGGAATTATTTTTACAGGACACTCCCCCTAATTACAGGTTGGCCCTACTACATTTTATTGGGACTGCCAAAACCATCCAAAAGGCACTAAAAATCCTAGGAGGAAACTTACATTCTTTCTCTGTCCCTTAAGATGTAAGTCTTACCATGTTTTTGAAATACAAATACCCTAGGAGGTAACTAAAACTCTGCCCACAATCACCTGAGCCTGAAGGAAAAAGAGAAAGGGAAAGAGGCCTTTTAAAATATAAACTGTTGTAAAACCTCTTACCCCAAATCTAGTCCACACCCTCCTTAAGAAAACATGTCAAAGACAAATACAAATCTTAAAAGTCTTCTCCACAAATATTTGTAAAAAGCTTTAACCGCTGGAGCAGGTAACCTTAACTTGTTCCATCTGCCAGACACAATTTGGACTCAAAGGTAGTCTGTAAACTAGTAAGTTGTATATTGTTGTACCTGATCCACAGCTAAAATTTTAGAACGGAAGCTATAGGGTCTCTGTGTCTGGCTGCATGTTTATGTATGTCTATACAGATGTATGTTATATGCAAGTGATTTTTTTTTCTCTCTACCTCTGGATGGTATTGACAAAATTAATTTGTAAAAGAGCTGTATTTAATTGGCTTAAAAATAAATACTATGAATTAAGTATTCCTAAAACTCAGTAATAAACTAACCCTAACGTTTTTCAAGTTCATGTGATCTGGGATAATCTTCTGTAAATAAAAGGTAGTTTAAACTTGTTGGTTTAATTTAAAAAGGCATATCTCAGATTTATCAACATTAGATATAATGCAGACATGCAGCTTTTATTCTACTTGGGTTTACAATTCAAATAAGTTCATATTATCTAGGTTACACAATTTGTTAGCAAGAAAAATAGCTTGGGATGACAGCCAATTTTGTCTAATGCCTAATGAGACTTTCATGAGTAATCTAGACATAATTGTTAAGAACAAGTGATTTAAACAGATGTAAGTGGAGTAAAGTTTAGGTGAACTTTTCAGCAATAGCTATGTTTCATGGTATGTCTACTTAAAAAGAGTTTCCCAAATCTCTTTGGTAACTTAAAAACTTCAGAGTTTTGCTAAGTTAAATTAAATGATGGAAAATTTACTGAATATCTAGGTCATTTCCAAATAAGGTAAGATACTGACACATTAATTACTAAACATAGGTTTATCCACTTTTGGCTTTCTATTACAGAGGAACTAATGATAAATTTGGTTCTCTTAGTAAACATGTCTTGTACCACACTGAAAAATTATACTAGAAGGAAGCACTCTTGTGGATATCAGATTCTAGTCCTGTTAACTGCCTTTGAGGTTTTCTTTTTCTACCTGTAAACTGTACTGGATGCTGAATTTTCATTTCCTCCAATATCCAGCTACAATTCTCCAAATTAATGTTTCCAGTTTTTCTCCCACCCTTCTCACTTGGAATCACTGAGAACTAAAACTGCTCCTTTTCCAAATCCATACAATATAAAGTAGGACAACTTGATGTAAAATTCAGAGAAACAACAACAGCTCATATATGGACAATCTTTGTGCCTGTTGCTATATGGGCCACTCAGAAAAATCACCAGATACATTCAGACTGCAAACGAGGAAAATCTAGCAGATTGCCTCCACTTTATCCACTTCAAAGAGGCATCCGCTTCAAAGATGGCTATCTCAAATAAACATAATGCCAGGCCCACAACTAGATAAAGACCCACCCCTCCATCTCCAAGCTCCTTTGTTTTAGAGATCTTGGTTGATTTCAATAACTGACCATTTGAGCCACTTGTGTTTTCTCTTCTCATGCTTCAAATTCCCACTCTCATGTTTTAAATTCACCAATAAAGAGTGAGCTTTCAAAACCCTAGGCCTCTACCTTCAACTCCAATAAAAAGAGAACCCCAGGCCCTCGAGCTTTCTTTCTACTGGCAACCTTGCTGTGTGGCCCCAGGTGTGTCATGTAATTTCCACGTCCTGTAAGTAATAAACCTTTTCTTTTTTTTCAAAGTTTCCTGATGGTTATTGCTGAAGGGTGTCTTGCAATCATAATAAGAACCACAAGGGCTGCTCCAGCCACAACATTGGTTATTGATAGGCAGAGATCAGCACACAAAACAAGCAGAAACCTTCTTACCCTGGAGGCATCTGACAAGAACAGCACATGTAAAAAGCTTGAATGACAGCACTTAGCCGGTTAGCTGTCATAGAAATAACATCCTGGCAGTCTGCACTGGCTTCCTGTTTCCCTCCAAGAGCATCTGGTTTAGATTCCCCTGTGCCAGTGGATAGATTTTCATAGCTCCCAGGTCCTGGAGGTTCAAATGCAGGAATGGAAGTACCATCTTGATCTTGGCCTTTTTGTTTCAGTAAAATAGAAGTGATATCCGCTGAGTCCTTTTTGTTTTTCATTAATTCTGTAGCTATTAAAACTAGCCATTCATCTAATGAGTGCCAAAGCAATTCAAGAGGCTAAGAAAAAAAGAAAAGTGTTTTTTTAAAACATCATTCTTAAACTGCAGGATAAAAAACCCACTCAGACAAATATTATAGAAGAGAATATTTACTCTAGATACTTTTATTTTCCCAAGTTTATGTGTCAGCAATGCCTAAAGGTAAGTAACAAAAACATAAACCTCATATAAATGACAATTTCTTCATTTATAGCAAAAACTTAATTTGCACTTATTTATTCCTTAGAATAAAAAAAGGGAAATTAAACTCTAACAAAAAAATGCATAAGCAATATTTCTTTTAAAATTTTTCAAATATTTAGTTTTAAACCATACATTACTGTTATGAATACAATCCCCCTAACCTTTACTGTATTAATGTGTCAACTATTTTTAATTATGTTGCTTTTCAATTAAAAAAATGAGAATTCATAAAGAGCTTAATAAACTTAGTTTACTGCACTCTTCTTTACATGGAATCTCTGAGATTTTGAAAATTTATGATGAGAAACTTTAAAATATGATGTGATATTTACATCCACACACACACACACACACACACACACACACACACACACACACACATACATATACAGGCATACCCAACCACACACGAATCCATCTCTAATAACTAGAAACTATCAAATATTGGCTAGCAAATCCATAATTCAAAGTAAAGATTAACAGCTTAATAAAAAAGGAACACAGGAGTAAACAGTTTCTTAATTCTATACTATTTTAAATATTCCTTTTGAGAATAATGAAATGTCTTTTGTAAATTAACAGCAAATGAAATTTTATCTTTAAAATATTATGTGATCACAAATGCTATAACAGGACTAAGTACTACAGAAAAATGAAATATATATATATCATCTCTAGTAAACAGTAATTTTTAACACAAGGAGAAATACAAATGCCCAACTACTATTAAAAGACATGCTACTGGGGATCTAATGTACAGCATTGTCACTATAGTTATCAATACTGTATTGTACACTTGAAAGATGCTATGAGAATAAAGCTTTAATGTTCTCACCACAGCAACAGCAACAAAGTGGTAATTATGTGAGGTGAAGGATGTGTTACCTAACCTTACTGTACTAAACATTTTGCAAAATATACTTGTATCAAATCATCACACTGTATACCTTAAAGTTACTCAACCCTATGTAACAGTTACAGCTCAGTAAAGCTGGGGGGAAGAAAGACCTGCTAGAACATTTTTTAATCCCAAATAAAGATGAACAGTGAAGGCACAGGGGAGCAGGGGGGATAGTGGTTTAATGGTCTTCCATTCCTACACTATTCTAAATATTCCTATTGAGAGTGATAAATTGTCTTTCTACAAATGAATAAAAAGTTAATCTTACTTTTTGATTCTTATATGATCACAGAACACTACAAACTAGACCACATGCTTCTGAAAAACCCACCCTAAATATTTCAACTAAAAGAAATAATCTTACTTTTAAAGACCACTATGTAAAGAGATTATACAACCATATTTGGAACTTTAGGAAATGTTTAAATAACCTGTTCTGCCAAGCAATTCTTTACAATTATTATCTAATAAATATCCCTGCTGTTATCGTCAGCCTTTCTTCAGATTTCCAGAACACTCTATTTGAGAATAATCTACTTATTGAATTTGCAAACAATTAAATCACACCTAAGTCTTCACTTAAAAATTAAACTAAAAAGCAAGAAGGAAAAAACCCTACCACCATCAACAAAAAACCAGTTTACTCATTCAACAAATATTTAGTTAGTACAGCCTAGGTAAACAGGTAAGCAAAGTGAGAAACTAATTTCTGAGAAACCCTTTCTGAGGTTGAAATGAGCACCCTTCTCCTGCACAAAGAAGGCTTTTCCATGGTTAGTCACAGCAGCTGGATGCCTAACTTCTTAAAGGGTCCCTGAACTGCTTAAAAGAAGGGCAAGAAGCACCAGCTGCCATCAACACTGACATGGTACCTTCACTGAAAATGTCTTAATTTTAATCATGATCCAAGTTTGGGTCTATAGTCTCTCTTCATGAGAAAAACATTAAACCCTGCTATAAAAGATGAAAAGAACTTCTTATGTCAGCAAAACTATTTAGCTTTCATCAAAAAATGAACTTCCAAAAAAGAAAGAACAGGTGGTGATGAAAAACTGCTTGAAACAAAAGGAAAAAGGAATAACTGGCCTCTAAGTGAGAAGGACTAAAACCCAGAAAATCCTCACACTAGATAGAGATGAAGGCTAAGGCTGGAAGTGATACCTGCTCCTCACGTGGATGAGAGTGCTGAGCCTGAACTATGACCATCCTATTCTCAAATACTAACAACCTGCAAAAATTAAAGGTGAATTCTGAATCATTCCAGAAGTAATATCCAAAAACAGCCAGATCGGTGTAAAAATGATAGCGACAATAAAGATACCGAGAAAAGCTAGAAAGAGTTTTCAATAAAGTAGCACAGCAAAGAATTAAAAGAGAATGAGGGAAAAAAAGTAGTAGTAAATCATCTTGGGCTTTTCTTTAGTTTTCTCTTTTTCCCACTGTTTATTTATTCATTCACACATGCACTAAAACTAAATCCCAACCTTAAAGCATTTTTACCTAGGGAGTTGTCCCTTTGAAGACTTGTTCAGAAAATTCATTCCTCAATAACAAAAAGAATACTGTGAAAATAACTTTAATTTCTAACTGTAGTAGCAGTCACAGACAGAAAGGGTTAAAATAAATTTAAAAAATTAAAAATTAACAATTGCAAACCATATCTATGAGGCTTTTTTATACTCATACATAATAATGATAAAAAACATCAATACAAAGTACCGTACATATTAACTGTTACAGAAAAATGAGTCAATGACTATGGAAAATATTAGGCTTCTTGGCACTATGGAAGTATTACTTCATTTCATATTATTGAGTGATCTTCACCACAGAATTATATTCTACCTATAACAACGATTTGACAAGCATACATGATTTTCAAAACATTTCAAGTTAACAAGTCAAAGCTATAATATATAATCCCAAACTTGTTGGACAATTTAAAAAATCTCAAGATCCATGTGTCAAATGGAAAGCATTTTACTAACAAACTTATTAATAGCATCTTGAAATTCTCTGTCAATCAGACTGTTCTCAACTTGATAATGTCAAATGCCACGGTCCAAAAGATAAGATCTTAAAGTTAAAAGTTTCTCAATCTTTCTTGGCTTCCAAATTTCCAATTATAATTCTATGAAACCGTTAATAGTCACAGCTTACTACTCACAAAAAAGGAGCATATCAAGATTCAAGAAGCCTAAACTCTCTTCCCCATGCTCACCCTACTCCTATAACCAGAACTACTTTCTCCTTCAGATGTTCCAAAGTTCACAAGGCTCTAGATAAAAATCTCTTAACACTGAAAGAAGGGCTAAGTGTTAAGATTAACTTAAAGGACTTCTAAGATAAATCAGGAAACTAATAACAGGATGTTAAACAAACCTACTACAAACACATGGCCTATAAACCCACTCATTCTTAATGGAAAACCCATTAGCTAACCCCAACAATAAAGTGACATAGTAACTAGTTAATGAAATAGAAAGTAGGGATCAATTGCTACCATAGACAAAATGTGGTAAAAATTAAAATGGTATTTCCAATCTAAAATTGCAGCAACTGACCAGATGGTTCAGATTTTTACAACTTCAATCATCCCAAAATGAAAAGACCTTAAATACATGGATGACAGTGTAGTTTCTATTTTTATCCGTGTAAGTGGGAGGGCAGATCATTTTGCCATCCTCCAAAGAGTCCATATTTAATTCATAAAATTAGATAGAAAGAGATTAATCAGTTCCTTAAGAGTAACACTTGTTAATGTTTTAAAAAACTGGCTGCGTTTGTAACAAAAATGTTTTACCAAAGTGAAAGGTCAAAATTTAAGAGAAAATAAGACAAAGACAGAGACAAAGGCAGTTGTCAATGATACAGGGGAAAAAAAAAAAAAACCTTAAAAAGAGAAATAAAGATACTAACAAATGAAATAAAAGAGAAGGAAAGAACTTTATATATTATATATATCATTGATATATAACAATGAAACAAAGAGTCTGGATTCCATAAAAGAAAAGCTAAAAGAAAAGCAATAATATCCTTTTCTACTCTGTTTTATCTGTACTGACGGTCTAGATAGAAAAATAACATTTAAATCAAGCACTAAACGCCTATAAAGAGGTTACTTAGCACATAAGTATTTTCTGATATCATTAGCAACAGGTGGCAAATTGAAATTTTAACAAAAAATAAGACAATAATAAATATAATATATACTCAATTTGTCAATAGTGACCATATCTATACCTGGTTTGATTTTCATTCATCATTACAGATGAGTAGAAGGACAAGTAGAAAAATCAATCAGGAGAAGTTTCAGTAACAAACTGCATGAGTCATATTAGAACACATTAAGAACAACTTCCTGTAATATGAATGTTTGAGCAGTGAAACTCACTTAAAACAGCACTAACAAAACAGAGGATCAATAATTCAAATTCAAATTTTACAAAGACAGGAAGCTATCACTTCTAACTAGTATTAAAGGAAGTGGTACGTTGAAAAGCTAAAATCTGAATTACAAGAAGATGCATAACTTCCTTCTTCCAGAAGATGGCACAATAGGGGAAAATAAAAGAAGGAAGAAAAAGACACATACACACACACACACACTCGCACGCACAACTGCGGGGGGAGGGAGAAGCATGCACATATGTGGCTGAACACTCCTGCACCAATGTAAAAAAAAAAAGAGCCTGAAGCAGACGAACAGATGCACAGAAACTGATACATACCTATTCTAAAAGGTTATCATACCTATTCCAGGTATTAAAGAATTGACTAGTGTCAAAATGCTTGCTAACCATTTATTTGTGTCTGCCAAAAACTTGCCATGTAAGAATAGAATCATTTAGCATACATCATTAATTTAACTTTATATAACTTCAAATTTTATAGATAAGTAAAGCTGTCAATCACAACTCGTTTTTGAGGATGTGGCACATAAAAACATTTATATCACCTTTTGGATAGACAACCTATATTTATACCTAAAAGACTGTTTAAAGAAATATAATTTTTCATGAACCCAAAAGCTGATTTTATACTATGAAAAGCTCTCCAGATAAATTACCTTTAAAAAAATAACATGAAAACAATTATTAAATTACACATTTGTCCAAAATCTGAGTTATTTGAAAATGTAATGCCATAAAAAAGCATTAACAATAGCAATTATAGTCATGTACATTTATTAACAATAGCCATTATAGTCATGTACATTTTGCTTACTTCACAAAATTGTAATTTGGCATGGTTACACTGCCTTGGAAATCTTTCTTCCAAGGATTCCATTCATAAATGTGCTTGTAAAGAAGCAGCAGCTAAAGCAATATAAAATACATTAAGAAAATACCTCAATGTTTCTTCCTTGAAGTTACCCAAGGAATTGTTAATAAACCCAATAAATGAAAGTAAACGTATTTAAAAAAAAACATACACGGACACACACATAACACAAACGATAATAAAACCTAATTAAAAACCGGATGTCTTCTTTCTGAATAAGACATATTTTTTAAAAATCGTGATGGCTGCATTTAGGACCTATAATCCAATAAAAAAAAGTAGATTTAATTATATTTAAACATTAAATACCTTTACCCTTAGAATAAAACACTACTGAAATTAAAATTTTACTTGTAAGAAAAACAGAAAGCTCACCAAATGAGACTTGCTGCTGATTAGACAGAGATGAAAGGAAAAAGGTCTTAGTTTACAACGTGTCAATCACTGGTATAAACCAAATTTACATCCTGTTTATGAGGTTTCCAATTAATGAATGTATGCTTTGTCAAATTCATCTCTTTTACATCTATCTTCCTAACAACATCATATACTTTTCTGACCTTGAACACCTGGCTTCTTGGAGTTTTATTCCCATTGTAGCCCATATCGATTCCATTACTGGGAGAGGATGGACCAATTCGAAAGACATGACAAAATATTCTCACAATCCTTAAAAGGCTCTTCATTTGAGCATCATAATTACTAGATATGCTGAAAATAAAAATTAAAATATGAACAGATTAGATGGAATAAAACAAATTACATCTTAAAATACTGATTTTAAAACATTTTCATTACATTTACCATCTGTTTCATAATTTAACGAATAAAATTTCTTTCCTGTCATGATATGGGATGGAATGTTTTGTCTACCAGGAAGTTAGCAAATGTACATTATTTGGATTGCATGTGAATGATTTATTTACTTTTAAGTAACTAGAATATAACCAATGATCAAAGCATAAAATATGAAGAAAATCACCAGTATAGAACAGTATATTTATAAATTAAATTAATTCTTTAGAACTCTGAGAACATTTCACTGAGAACCAATAGTAGGAATGTTGATTATGATCTTAGGCCAACCCACAACTGAATTGTAGAGCCTGAACTCTACTATTCTATCCATAACCCCATCTTCCCTAACTCATCCCAGAATAGTAACCAATTGTTCACATACAGAACATGTACAAATTGAATAATCTTAAAGTTACTATCTGTATCAGGGTGGTTCTCCATATTACGGGTTGTCTTATGACTGTATATAAATAAGGGAAATACATCCTACTATGAAAAAGACTGATCCAATTAATACTAAACCGTATTAAATATAATATAAACTTTCTTTGACTAATCAAAAAGCCCTTCAAAATCCCAGTGCCTGGGGATTGTTCATCATCATCATGAATATCAATCATTACTCTTCCACAGAGAAACTGTAGGAGTTAGGGTAAATGTGTATTGAATCTAATGATAGATCTTAAAAAAAAACTTGTTGCTGTTTTTCAGGGGTGGTTTTATTTTGAAACCCCCAACATCAGTTATCTTGTATTACAATGGTTACACAAAAGCAGAGTAAAGAGTTGCATGACATTTGGGCAGAATGATATGACTGCCTTTGCATAAGTTTAATCATCAAAGCTTACTCTATCTTCCTCAGTTCATTAAAATCTTCCTCTATGGTATTTTTAGGTATCCTCTAACATGAAAAACAATAATGATTAGTTATGTGGAAATAGCAAATGCCTATTCTAAGTATTCAGATTTGATAAGTGAAAAATCAGAGAGTATTTTCTATTCTGGTGACAACTGAACCAAAATTTCCTGACATTTTTACTTCAACATTCATGTTGTTTTCTCATTCTAAAAATTATTAAATTGTTAAAAACTATACATAAAAATTAGCTATCAGTTACAAGTGTTAGTAAAATACAATAGCTATTGCTATCCATACTGTATTTGACTGGGATAGCTACAACACATTAGCAAAACTTTTTCTTTGTTTTACTAACTTTGAATCAAATGTGTATAGAATCATTAGGTTAACTCACACTGATTTTTACATATTTGTCTTTACAAAGTTGTTTTTAATTCTATATCATAAGATTGTTGAGACTGACAAAAGAGAAATGCAGTATGGTTGAAACTATTTCCTTTTTATATTGTGTTGCAGCTATTGGAAAAGTTAACTCCAATGACTCTCAAATTATTCTATGAGGGCTTCCCTGGTGGCACAGTGGTTGAGAACCCGCCTGCCGATGCAGGGGGCACGGGTTCATGCCCCGGTCCGGGAAGATCCCACATGCCGCAGAGCGGATAGGCCCGTGAGCCATGGCCGCTGAGCCTGCGCATCTGGAGCCTGTGCACCGCAACGGGAGAGGCCGAAGCAGTGAGAGGCCCGCGTACCGCAAAAAAAAACAAAACAAAAAAACCAAACCGAAACAACAACAACAAAAAAAAATTCTTCTATAAGAATGATGTGAATTTAATTTTCATCTGTGAAATTACCATATATATAAATATTTGTTTTAAGTACCTGATTTAGGGAACTTCATGAGTTACCTTAAGGTAAGAAGTATTCTCTTATACAATGGAGTCTGAACGTCATCAATTATTAATATAGTCTAATAACAGTCTAAAATAAGATTATTAGACTATATAAATATTACTTTACCCAGTTTAAACTTCTTCCAATTAAGTCACTGATCTAAAAAATGTCGTTTTTCACTTTCCAACCAATGAAATATCTCTTTCGTATTATACGAAAAGATCATAAAATCCAAACTTCATCACAAACTGCTCCAGCTCATCACAAAATGATAATTTCTTCCCAAGCCACCAGGTCTCAAAATAAAAGTTTAAAAATTAGTTTCCTAATTCAAAGCCCTGTCAATGTACTTACCTTTGTTAATATAAGATTATACTTTCATTCAGTGTCTTACTTAGCAAATAGCTGTGAATTCTCTTTTCATTTGCACATTTGTAACTATCTTTACCTTCAATCATAAATATATAGGAAGCAAGATGACTCACTTATTTAGTGAAACACAACACTATGTGCAAAAGGGCCCTCAGTAAATATTTATTATCTTCAGCAAATATTCCTAGAATCACTTAGACAAAAAGGCTATCCATTTTTCCGAAAGTATGCTAAATAACACCTCAATTGCCGCTAATTAATATGTATTTGAATTATTTTTTTAACTAAAATATCTATTAAAATAAGTGGCCAAAATTACATCACATTGTGGGTTAAGAAACATAAAATGATTGACAAATGAACAAAAGGAAGACAACCTGCAAAAGTACCATTAAACTAAATTGGCAGGGGGGAATGGTTTGTATTTGAGGTCCTCTTAACAATCTACTTTGGTAGCTGTGAGATAACAGAAAAATATATGTTTTCTGCCCCCAGCCTTTTTCCTGGCACAGAGCTCCTAAAAACCCTGTAATTTCTGAAGTGATAAGTGCACTAGGAGTACCTTCTGTTCTCATATTGGGTCTCTGACCCTGGTTCCTGACACAGAGCTCCTAAATCCCTCGGAATTTCCTGGGTGATAGCAGTAGCTTTTATTCTAATGAGGCAACTCTTAGTGGGCTTTTGGATGGGGGCTGGTCACCAGAAAGACCAAGCAATGATTAGAGACTTGGAATTTTCAGCCTTATCCCCCATTATCCAGAGAAGGGTGGGGGCTGGAAATGGAGTTAATGATCAACACACCCATGTGATGAAACCTCCATATAAAAAACAAAAATATGGGGGGTTCAGGGAGCTTCCAAGTTGACGAACACATCCACAAACTGGGAGAGTGACATTCCCCAACTCTATGGGGACAGAAGCTCCTGTACTATGGACCCTCCCAGAGCTCATCCTATGTATCTATTCATCTGGTTGTTCATCAATATCCTTTATCATATTCTTTTAAAAACTGGTAAACAAAAGTAAGTGTTTCCCTGAATTCTGTGACCTGCTCTAGGAAATAACTGAATCCAAAGGGGAGGAGGTCATGAAAACCTCTGATCTGTAGTCAGGTAACAAAAGTTGTGGGTAATCTGCGGATCCACTAATTCCAAGTGGCATCTGTGGTGGGGGACAGTCTCCTAGAACTGAGCCCTTAACCTGTGGGATCTAATGCCATCTCTAGGCAGAATTGAGGTAAACTGTAGGACACCCGGCTGGTGTCAAAGAATTGCTTGGTGTGGGGAATAAAAACTCCCACCACTGGTTTCCAAAGTGTTGTGGGTGTGGTAGTAGTGTGAGAGTAAAGGAGTGTGGATGTGGTAGTAGTGGGAGAGTAAAGGAGAAACGCAGCAGGAAGACTAGGTTTTGCCAAGATGGTACCAATACAGTAAATTCTAACACAATACTAATAACCAATACTGGTTACCAATCCCAACAAAGAGATGTTTACAGACCAAACTGGCCATAATAACATACTCCATAAGACATAGGAAAGGCATCATTGTAAATGGTGAGGCAGTAAGTCTAGCAAGGTAATTTTAAAACTTGTTCTGGCATGGATCCCTCTTTCCTACCCTGTTTCTACTGTTCCACTAATATCGCTGTCATTTTTAAGAGCTAAATTGGAGCCCAGGATCTGCTCTTTATCCATTAGTAAGGATGTAAATCCTGGTTCTTCTAGCCTAGCAAAATCACTGAAATTCAATTTTCTTATATATAAAATGGAGATAATATCTAAATCACAAAGTCACTGTGAGGTTTAAAGGAAATAATGTATCTGAATGCTCTTTAGCTTATTAGAACCTGCTTAAGTACGTATTAAAGGTGAAGTTAAAATAAAAACAGAGAAACATAAATGCTTTCTGATTATTAGGAAGAGCAGAAAATAGGGCAGAGATTTAAGTAGAAAAAACAAGTTTGCTAATGTAGGAAAACAGGTTAAGGTATTATGAGGAATTTAAAAAAGAACCATCATTATCACCAGCATCATCATCATCTCTACTACATGCCAGACATAATGGTTGGCACTATGCTTACAGAACCGTATCATTTCATTCTTACAACAATTCATTAAGATATTTACTATCATTTTCCAACAAGGAAATAAAATCCTGACTAGACTGTAAATTAAGTGTAGGGTAAGATCTTGTCTGTTTTACTCACTGCTATCTAGCAGATGGCCTAGTTAGGATAGCAGGCACTCAAAAATATGTATTGGATAGATGGATGGATGATGAAAGGAAACTCCAAAAAGTTACTTGCTGGGGTCACACAGTAAATGGTGATGTCTGGATTAAATATGAGTCTAGCTGACTCTAGAGCCCATGCTTTTATTCAGTATGTCTTAGAAAGTCCTCATCATATAAATGGATTAACAGAAATGACTAATAAAAGGAGAGCATTATGTAAAGCTGGAATTCAATGAATCTTATAGACAAAGTTTAAAGTAGCCTCAAAAGTAGAAAGAGAATAATAGAAAAATTAGCAAATGGCATACTGAGTAGGACTGCTGAAGAAAGACTTAACAGCTAAAAAGACACAAGAAAGTAATCTTGGACCATGAAGTGTAAGGGGCCTTCTAAGCAAACAGTACACAGTGTGATTCTGGTCTGAAGTATATGAAAAGTACAAAGGAAGACAGGAATAAAGGGCTAACATAATGGACTTGACAATGTAGCTGATTTACAGAAGCAGCATACAGTTGGGAGGAACAAAGTCCAGTTCCACATACAAAGGTGAGAGAAGACCACGACCTATTCTAATACTGTCAATGTATTAAAAGTTGACATGAAAAGAAAACTATTGGGTTAGCCAAAAAGTTCATTTGGGTTTTTCCAGCTTACGGAAAAATCCAAACGAACTTTTTGGCAAACCCAATCAAAGGAAGAAAGCATCCATAACAGAAGTAGGCCAAATTTAAGCTAAGAAATAACACCTTAATCATTTTTAAATGGCTGTTTACTCCTAACTGGGGTGACTAACCACACACAAACAAGCGGAGGTACAGGAAAATATATAAAGGCACTAACTTCAAGGACTTAGTGATGAGCCATTAAAACCACAGAATTGGAAAAAAACAAAGAACTGAACTGAGCGGGACAGTTCAGGGAGAAAACTTTATAAAGACGCATGAGGGTATAATACTGCAAGGCTGAACAGTAGCCTATACCCAGTTTTGTAAATTACTGATCAAGATTCCTAAACTACGTTCTTGATTCTTCTCTATGAACATTTTACTTACATGACTAGTCTAAGCAATCATTTTCTAAAATTCTAGACACAGAAGTCCAAATCCACTTAAGTAAGTCTCTATTTTTAGTCTCTTTAGACAGGCTAAAGTCTCCTCAGGAATAGCTGATTGCCCTGATCCTTTAAAACAAAACAAACAGTGATAACTCAACAAATGTTTGGAACATCTTAACACTGACAAAAGACATCAACAAAATAATCAACAAAATACACTATTCCCAGAAAAGCCTAAAAAGTGACGAAGCTGACAGATATTGCTGCCTACTGATTTGCTTATATTGTGAAACACTTACCTCAGCAACTTATGACCATTTGTTGTGGCAACTTCAGCAAGGCTTGTTAGAATCTTTAAATACTGGTTCTCACTTTGCTGAGATAAATGCTCCAGAACTTGCCGTAACTAATTTTTTTACAAATAAAAAAATGTGATTACATAATAATCCACTAAACTTTGTCAAGAAATTAAGTACCTATTAGTTTAGTAAGTATCCCAAAGCTCAATTAGCTGAAACCAAGTCCTTTACAGTTATTTGGTCTTGCATAAAATCAAAAGCTTATAGAGAGATAAGATGACATACAATGTTTGTTCAAAATCACCCAGTGAAAACGTATAAATAGAGAGAACAGAAATCACCAAGTTTATTTATGGAAAATTAATTCCAAACTTCTAAATATGTAAGAAAAAAACTCTGTAATTATTCAAAGAGTAGAACTATTAACAAATACAGAGCTCAGTAAACTAGTGATTACTAATCGTAACATGATATTCCTCCTTAGATTCTTTTCCTCTACCTATGGGAAATATTCTAATTATCTTAAGGAGAGATCAAAGGCACAGAGGACAGAAGACTCATAGGGCCAAATATTAGCATAAAGTTTATTAATTCTTATATAATTCATACTTAACCTATAATGCAGATAAGCCAATTCAAATTACTTAAATATTTATAATAATAAAATCAATAAACACATTTGTAAGATGCCATATACACCAAACATGAACAAAGCTTGTTCAGGGGCTTCCCTCGTGGTGCAGTGGTTAAGAATCCTCCTGCCAGGGGCACTGGTTCAAGCCCTGGTCCGTGAAGATCCCACATGCCACGGAGCAACTAAGCCCGTGTGCCGCAACTACTGAACCTGAGCTCTAGAGCCCGCGAGCCACAACTACCGAGCCCACATGCCACAACTACTGAAGCCCACATGCCTAGAGCTTGTGGTCCACAAGAAGAGAAGCCACCAAAATGAGAAGCCTGCGCACCACACCAAAGAGTAGCCCCCGCTCGCCACAACTAGAGAAAGCCCACATGCAGCAACGAAGACCCAATGCAGCCTAAAATAAATTAATTAATTTTTAAAAAAAAAGCTTGTTCATTTAATAGCTACCAGCACAATTACATTACCATGTTTTCTCGGAGATCTTCATTCTGTGTCATTTGAATAATTGTCTGGAAAAGCCTAGGGTGATACTGAATTAATACTTCACAAGTCTCTCCATATCCACCCTAAAAACAAGATTTAAAATTATCTAGGTTTAAAAACAAAACTCCTAAAGGAAAACATTTGTTTTATATATAAGTCTGACACCAAATATGTGGGATTTCCACACCAACCAATTCTCCAATTCTCTGTGGATACCGATTGGGTGTCCAATTTAATTCAATTATCATGCTAACTGCCTAGAGTTAGGGCAGACCACACAGAAGGGTTCCGTCCCACAAGAGTGCCCCCCACTTCAAAAGCCAATCACAAGTCCAGGTCACCCATACTTCTGACTAACCAGCTGTAAGTAAGGAACTCCCTCGACCTCCTCCTCAGGTTTGATAATTTGCTAGAACAGCTCACAGAACTCAGGGAAACACTTTATTTACCATTACCTGTTTATTATAAAGGCTACAACTCAGGAACAGGCAAATGGAAAAGATGCATAGGGCAAAGTATGTGGGAAGGGGCACAGAGCTTCCATGCCCTCACTGGGCATGCCACCCTCCCAGCACTTTGGTGTGTTCACCAACCCAGAAGCTCTCTGAGAACCACAATGCTTAGGGTTTTTATGAAACTTCCATTACACAGGCCTGAAGGACTAAACTCAGTCTCTAGCCCCTGACTCCTCCCTGGGGGTGGGGGAGGAAATTGCCTTCTAATTACATGGTTGGCTCACCTGTCAACCAGCCCTGTTCCTGAAGCTACCTAGGGCCTTTCAGCCACCGCTCATCTCATTAATGTACAAAAAGACATGCTTATCACTCTGGAGATTCCAAGGGTCTTAGAAGCTCTTGTGTTAGGAACTGGGATAAAGACCAATATATATTTCTTATACTATCACAGTTCCTTTTAAAGATCATATTTTTAACAGAATAAAAATCTTTGCACCCATCCTCTCATTTGAGGAAAAAAAAGTGATCTTGTCGGTTTCTCTTACGAAGTAAGGGACTAAGAACATACGTGAACAGCGTACCTGCACACATAAATCCAGAGGGCTTACTCCATTTTTATCTGGCAGGTATTTGGCTCCTCGCAACAGAAGAATCTGTGCTGTGTCTCTCTGACCATGACTGTACAGAAACAAAGTTTAAACATATAATCTTTTTAATTTTAAGTCTTTCTCTATAAATTATGGACAGTTAGTATCAATCAACAGAGGATTAATAATCTTAGAAAATTGAGAGGAAGATCTGAACTACAACCTCAACCGTTAGAAAAACTTCCCAACGTTAAGTCATATTTTTACAATGTAGATAAGAAACTGGCCTACTGAATCTTAGAATTGAACTTGGGACACATTACCTACAATAAATCATAATATTTGGGGATAAGTTGCTGGTACTCAGGCTTATGCTTTATTTTTTTCTTCCAATCTTTTCCTTCTCAACTCTAGCCTGACCACCTTCCCTACCACATATATCCAAGTCTCCAGACTTCTTAGTCCAAAAGAACCTCAATACTCAAACAAAAGTACATTTTATGACACTTTAATATGTGGTAAAAAAATAACAAAGGAAGGAGAAAAGACAAATATCAAAATGAGTAAATGGGGGGGATTCATTAGCCAAAAATACTAACTAAATGCCAACCTTCATTTTATCAACCCACTCAGTTTGGCTTCTGCTGACAGCTATTCAATCTGACCTAGAATGAACAACTCTCATCCACATGCCCCATTCTCTCTAATTGTTCTTTCAAGTAGGTTTAACAACCACTCTTTAAGCTAGGAGGAAGCTGCTTTGGGGGTAATAATCACTAGACTCTACATTTCGTTATTAAATGAGCTAATCTGATCCTAGACACAGAAAATAAATAATAAATTTATAATGCAGGGACATTAAAGTTTAAAGCTAATTTTACAAAATGCCCAAGGAAGTCATACAGTTTGGAAGAGTATCTCATCAAAGAATTTTATTTTGTAAACTGATACAGCCACTACGGAGAACAGTATGGAGGTTCCTTAAAAAACTAAAAATAGAACTACCACAGCAATCCCACTACTGGGCATATACCTAGAGAAAGCCATAATTCAAAAAGACACATGCACCCCAATGTTCATTGCAGCACTATTTACAATAGCCAGGACATGGAAGCAACCTAAATGTCCATCAACAGAAGAATGGATAAAGAAGATGTGGTATGTGTATACAATGGAATATTACTCAGCCATAAAAAGGAATGAAATTGGGTCATTTGTAGAGACGTGGATGGACCTAGAGACTGACATACAGAGTGAAGTAAGTCAGAAAGAAAAACAAATATCGTATATTAACGTATATATGTGGAATCTAGAAAAATGGTATAGATGATCTTATTTGCAAAGCAGAAATAGAGACACAGACATAGAGAACAAACATATGGACACCAAGGGGGGAAAGCAGGGAGGTGGGATGAATTGGGAGATTGGGATTGACATAATACACTATTGATACTGTGTATAAAATAGATAACTAATGAGAACCTACTGTATAGCTCAGGGAACTCTACTCAGTGCTCTGTGGTGACCTACATGGGAAGGAAATCCAAAAAAGAGGGGATATATGTATACGTATAGCTGATTCATTTTGCTATACAGTAGAAACTAATACAACATTGTAAAGCAAATATACTCCAATAAAAATTAATTTAAGAAAAAGAATTTTATTTTGTAGATGAAAAAAATTACTATTCAAGCACAAGTGAAACTAGAACTCAGATCTCTGGTCTTCTAGACCAATACTCTTCCCACAGTACCATTATCTAAAAAGGTATGTTATTTCACAAAGACTACACAGATTCCTCAGAAACTTAAAACAAACAAATAAAAACAACCTATTCTTTCTTTTCCACAAAATGAGGCTGCATAAAGTATAATTGGACTTAATTTAAAAAAACAGGATCATACTAGGAAGCTGGTGGCAGGCATTAAGTATATCACTCTCTTGATACTTTACTGTAATATTGATTACCTTCCTTAATACAAATACCGACAGACGAAAACTAACTTAAGAACAATATCTAATTTACTCCAGAAAAAGCAGAAAATCAAGAAAGCAAGTGCATCAGCAATCCCTCCAAAAGCAACAGTAACTAATTTTACTAGTCTACATTAAGAAAAATCTACAAAAAAAAGTTAGTAAAACTAATTTTACTAGTCTACATTTGTCAGCTGGGCATGCTGGCCAACACATTATATATTACAGCTAATAGGAATTATTTTATAATTAACACTGTTCTATTCCGTATAATACCTAAGTGAAAAGAAACTAACTTGAGCTTAATTTATTTAAGGAGTCAGTGATTTCTTTGCTAGGACCCAAGGTTCTGAGAAACCCAGATTTGCAAAGCTATTCTGCTCAACTTTAATGACATTTCTTTTACAGTTATTATCTGTGTTAGATGTGTTTAATCTTTCCAACTAAACTATAAACTTCTTGACAATACCCTTGTTCTATAACACCAAGCATGGCTTATAACATGTACTCAATATACTTGTTGAGTTGAGGGCTTTAATTTTAGATACCATTCATCTGACAAGTAAGCATTAAATAATGTACTAAGCTACACAAAAATAACAAAAAGACCCGAATTGTTATTTAGGATTAATTTTGTACCACATATAGCGACAAGAATAATTAATATCAAGAATAAAATACCACTATGACATTTTTAGAACGCTGGAGTAATTTCTAAAACTACATTAAAATCTCATCTGTGAACAGGTGGCATTTCATTTCAAAAGTAAATTAAAAGAAATGATTGCTAATAATATATTAAATCTGCATAACTTCATTACGGGCTCAAATGCCCCATGTGTAATATTGCAAAAGATAAAGATCATCCTGTTACAGACTGCTCAAAGTATCGCATGAAAGACTTTTCAATTCAAATAACTGCAAAAATTTACTCAATGAATAATTATTCTTTACAATTGAACTTATTTTTTTTATATTGATTGAGATAATACTCCCTTCAAGGAAATGCCAGTGTATTTTCTGGAAACTAAGAAGTTGGCAAAGATTTAACTAATAACAAACCTGTAGTGCTTCTAAAGCACTTAGAACTGATTTCTCAAGCACTTTCAAGTCTCCTAACTTCAGGCTTTGCAGTGATACAATTTGAAAATTTGGCTAACAGTGCATGTGTACTATATATATAACAACACTTTTTGGAGCTGCTTATGAAACAAAGAGGCCATATTTTCTAATGGTCCTTTTCTATTCTAAAAGTTTGCAATTTTGAATCTATGGACTGTTTCACGTGGCTACTTGGATTGTGAGTTTCCTAACTGAAAGGAGTTGCTTAGCAGTAGCTGCAAACTATGTTCAGAATCTTAACCTGTTTCTCACTTTATTACAGACCTCCAAAATTCCATAAAAATCTCACTAATTTACTGTATCTATGTAACCCCAGCTAAACCTTGCTTTCCTTTACAGAATAAAAGTTATCTGCAGATACAGAAAATATTTGAAAATCATTATACATCCAAACCTTTATTTGAGGAACCCAGTTAAGGGAATGGGAAGTATTATGACAAATATAAAACCAATCTAATCATTTAAGGACCTGAAGCATTTGCAGATACCACATAAAAGTCCTGAAAACAAAGGCAGCTGAATATAGTCCACATGAAAGAAAGCTAGTGAATCAGAATGTCTTGTACAAAATACCTAGAGAGGAAAAGTGGCTGGGAAATAGTTCCTGTCATAATTTTAGGTCAAAATCAATCTGAAATGACTCACTCACAGAAGCATTACTTTATTAAATAGTGCTCAGAATTAGAATAGAATACAAAGGAAAAAAGAAAAGGCCTGCCTGTATGATGGGATAAGAGTCAAATTTCTTAGAAAACCATGCATTGCAATGAAATTGAAAGAGGACAATACAACTCTGTGCTCACTGGGTGTGGAAAAGTGTACTAGAGCTTAGTGAGCACCTACCAACTACTAAGTATAAAATCCTCTGCAGGATGCTTTATATAAGCCACCTCATTTAATTATCACTGTAGTCCCACGAGGCAGATATCAGCATTTCGACTTTACAAAGAAACAAAGCTTCAGAGGTCAAGAAACTTGACTAAAGTTGCATAGCTTTGGGGATGGGATTTGAACCCTGCCTCCTACATATTTCAATACATTTTCGATTTAAAGAAAACAGTTTTAGGAGTTAATCACTGAACTAGACATATGACATATCTAGTAACATCCCTCAACAATAAAAATTTACATTAAGTTCAGCTTTTTATCTTAGAGCCCTGTAACTTGTCTGCAGGATCAACCTGGTCTATTTCTCACATTCCTTTCCCTTTCATTTATCAGAGAGAATACATTGGGAATAATTTATAATTTTTAATGTATACCTCTATCTAGATATCATGAATATAATTAGAAGTCTGCCTATAAAATGAACCATTTTCCATGTTCCATATTTATCATCCTGCAACAATGAAGAATTTATATTCTAGTTTCAATTTTAATCATATTTGCTTAGCCATCTTTGTTCAAAGAGAGCTAATGTTTGCTAGATTAAAACTTAATGATGGCTATACAATACTAGCAGAAAGTACTTCTAAAAAATTCTTTTACCATAACCCTATGCTCAGACTAACTATACAAATATCACAGTTATGTGAACACTAATATATACCTATATTTTACCAGTATACATGGCATTATTTTATATATTTTTCAAAAACGTAACTATAGTGATTCACTCATTCAAAAACATTTACTAAGCATCTAAGCACAAAGCACTATACTACACATGGAATATAAAGTGATGAATAAAACAAAATTCTTGCTTTCATTGGGCTTTCAGTCTAGCAGGGGAGACACACTATAAACAAGTACATAAACACTATAAAATACAAAGTACAAAGTGCCACAAAAGAAATGATCATGATACTGTGATAGGAAATATGGGGAGAGGCCTACCTAGATTGATCAGGAATTCTTTCCTAAAAAGTAACAGTGAAGCACTGACATGGAGGCAGCCACATAAAAACCCTACGAAGAAGGTTTCAGGCAAAATAAATAGCACATAGAAAAGCCTGCTGGAAAGAGTCTGATGTATTGGGGGAACTCAAAGAGAACCAACGTGGCTGAAGCACAGTGAGCTAAGCAGGGTCAGACCATACAGGTCACGTGGATTTTATTGGAAATGCAACAAAGAGGCACTGAAAAGTTTAAATACAAGGTTTAAGCACAAAGTGACAACAGCCCATTCATTTTTTAGAAGGTCACTTTGGCTTCTGAGGAAAGAACAGAAGGGAGGGAAACAACAGAGGAATCTGGAAGACCAGTTAAGAGACTACTGCAGTATTCTAGACAAGAAGTAAAAAATTTAAGGTGGTTTAGTGAGGTGGAGAGCCGTAATGAGATTCAGAATGTATTCTGAAAGTGGAATTTACAGAACTTACTAATATATTCCAAGGTGAGGGTCAGAGAGAGAGACAGAAATAAAAAATAATGACCTAGTTTCTGGTTTACACAACTGAGAAGGTAACGGTTCCAATGACTGAGATGAGAAAAACTGGAGGAAAGGTTTGAAAAGGAAATCAGAAGCTATATTTTGGACATGCTAATATCTGAGATTCTATGAGACTTGCAAGTGATGATGTATATCAGGTAGATGGACATTCAAATCTGAAGCTTCAAAGAAACGTCTGATCTAAAGATAACCCCTCAAGACAGGATATGATTTCAGGGAATCAAACAATGATATTATTCATAAATTCAGGACACTAAAAAAGGAATCTGTGTTCTAGCCAAGCAATCAAATTGTAAGTATAACATAAGAAAAAGCCTGGATTCAGGTAAGATCGAGAAGTCTAGAGGTCCAAAAGTCCTTGTATTCTAATTCAAGGCTGTTCAATGATGATTTGAATCAGTCAGACCAAAGCAACATCAGAGACCCTAAAGAAAAGCTAAACGAGAAGAAAAGCAGATCTTTCATTTTAAACAAAGCTCCAGGGAATTCCCTGGCAGTCCAGTGGTTAGGACTCAGCACTTTTCAATGTCAGGGCCCAGGTTTGACCCCTGGTCGGGGAACTAAAATCCCACTAGCCACATGGTGAGGCCAAAAAAAATTATAAAAATTAAAAATAAAACATAAAACAAGGGCTTCCCTGGTGGCGCAGCGGTTGAGCGTCCGCCTGCTGATGCAGGGGACACGGGTTCATGCCCCGGTCCGGGAGGATCCCGTGTGCCGTGGAGCGGCTGGGCCCGTGAGCCATGGCCACTGAGCCTGCGCGTCCGGAGCCTGTGTTCCGCAACGTGAGAGGCCACAACAGTGAGAGGCCCGCGTACCGCAAAAAAAAAAACAAAAACACAAAACAAACCTCCAGTAAAATGACATAAAACAGGAAAAAGGATAAGAAAAGAGGAGCTTTCTAGAGAGCTTTATATCTAAAATAGAGCCTAAATAAATACAATTCCTGTAATCTAAACCAAAAAGAAAAATCAAGTGTATTGTGAACTGCTCCTAATTGCAACTAAATTTACATAACATATTATGGGGGGGGGGGCCGGGTATGTGTATAATTATTACACTGTTAGCTCCTTAAGGACTGGAGTTTATTTATTACTGTATCACTAATGCCTATAATAATGCATGGCACACAGTGAATGCTAACTAAATGCTTATTACATGAATGAATCAATGAACAAAACATATGCTTTAGGAAAATGAACCAGAAAAAAAGAAAAAAGAAAATGAACCAGGACAGAGTATTAAAAACAACTCAATGCATAACTCAATATCTAACAAGAATGATTCAAGAAATTTTTTAAAGTTACAAATTCAGAGAAAGCAAAGACATGGCTCTGAACTAAGGCATACTTTAATAGCTTATCCCATTGGAACTAACTTGATACTTGATAAAGAAAACTATGAAAGTTACTGGATTATTGGTATGTCTTTTTTATTACTAAGTAATTCTAAAATCTAAGTAATCAAGTAAATCAAAAGCTCCCACTTACAATATATAAAAACACTGGCAATATAAAACACTTTTCATCATGCAGTTAAGTAACAGAACCATAATGCTATATACTTCATCTTAAAAGGGAGCATAGTATTTCTAGGAAGGGAGGAGTTTTAGAAAATACACACAAATGTTTGTGTTTGAAAAAATAGCAGATTCAACATTCTTTAATGAGAGCATCTGGCAATATAAATTATCATACCTGCAAGCAAAGTACAATGGAGTGGCTCCTGATACATTCGGCCTGTTAATATCAGCACCACTGTCTAGCAAGCATTGCACTGTCTGGGGGAAAAAGAAACAAAAGTAAAGCCAGAGAAGTTGAACAAAGACACAGTTATCACAATTTTAGTCCATATAAGGAAAGTTCTCACCACAACCTGAAGCTTTAAAGAAAAAAGAGTAGGAACATGCCAATTATGATGGCTGAACAAATTCCACTTTTTGGTAAGCTCTGAGCCTCAGGCGCTACACAGTATATGTGGAATTATCAATGTAATGTAAATTGTGTTAACCTGGGAAGGTTCTAGAAAATCACTGACATGTGTAGTAGCTACCAAAGGACTTGAAATGTGGCTAGTACAACTGAGACACAGAATTTTAAATTTTATTTTATTATAATTAAGTTTAAATAGCCACATGTGGCAGCACTGGACAGTGCTGCTCTAGATTTCTGAATTTTATTAAAAACCAGAGTTTTTTGCCTCTAAAAACAAAAAGTTGGTACCAGAGCTCTTTCTCAAAATTCAAAGAGGATAATTATTAAAGTACAAAATATTAAAAAGCTAAGAAGTCCTTTTGCTACTGACAGTCACCAATACTGACTCAGTTTCTCTGATTGTCCCCTAAGCTCTACTTCTGCAATCATTTGATGTGTACTAAGGGAAAATAAGCTAATATAAAATTTTAAAAATAAATATCTGATGATTTGGGCTTCCCTGGTGGCGCAGTGGTTGAGAGTCTGCCTGCCGATGCAGGGGACGCGGGTTTGTGCCCCGGTCCGGGAGGATCCCACGTGCCGCGGAGCGGCTGGGCCCGTGAGCCATGGCCGCTGAGCCTGGGCGTCCGGAGCCTGTGCTCCGCAACAGGAGAGGCCACAACAGTGAGAGGCCCGCATACCGCAAAAAAAAAAAAAAAAAAAAAAAAAATCTGATGATTAGGAATACAGCAAGGCTTGCCTGAAAAACCTTAAAAAAGAGAATCTTTTCTGGTTTTAATTCCTATGATCTTCATTTTAGTTTCTCCTGCAAAAAGGAAGACAAGATGTAAAAACTTAAATGTTTTTGGAATTAGACTGTTTAATAATTACTTCTGGATTGAACACACATGTTCATCTTTATTGCTGCTCTAAAACCTAGTACATTGTCAGCAAAATATTAAGACTACAAACTCGAAGGAAGAACAGCAAAGAATACAACACATACTAGATAAGTCAGAAGTTTTAGGAAAATGGCAAGCAAGTGAAAGAAGAGTAACTGACTTAGCAGATCAAAGAAAGCTGAAGTCTAAGTGTCTGCAAATGCAGATTCCAACAAGAAACCACCAAATTCTCACTACCGAACACACACACACGACACAGGAATTGGAAGTAACAGGTATCTTGGAAGACAGGGATAGTTATATAGAGCTAAGACAGGAGAAGTAGTTGAAAACCTAACAGCTGGGCCCTCCCCCAGGACCCTTCCTCCCCATCCCATACAGTTAGCCACTATCCCTCCCTATCTGTCTTGGAAGTAGGGAGGTTTATTATCTGGACAAAGTGAACAGTGAGGCTCTGGACTGGCAGACAAGAAATACAGGGAAAAGCAGGGATGAGCAGCCATGCTGAAAACAACTAATTAAGTGAAAACCTCCAGCCCCCATGCTCCACTAGGCTCCCAGAAATCCAGTAGCCAGGCTTAAAAGCTTAAGCAGGAGGAGACTGAAGGTTTCCTCTCTGGAAAGTGGCACCAGAGAAGAGTCTGACTGATACTGGCATTACAGACACCAGTGAAATAGCCCAGTTGGCCACAAGGGGACATTCAGCAATGCTGGGAGACTTTTTTGATTTTCATTACTGTAGAAGGGAGGGTCCAGTTGGCAGCCAGTGGGTAGAGGCCAGGGTATGTCTAAACATCTGACAATCTACATACAGGCCCCACAACAAAGAATGTTCAGGCCCCAAATATCAATAGTGTCAAGATTAAAAAACCTTGACGTACAGTGAGACCAGTCAACAAACCCAGCTCATGTACACAACGCTTTCAGCCCCATTTCAGTGCCTCACCACTATACATGAATGGACAGACAATGTTTAAGACACAAGTGAAGCAGGCCTCTAACCTGAAAAACAAACAGAAAAAGGAAGTAAGAAAAATAAAGACAATAAAGGGAACCAAAAAACAGCAACAAATATTAGAAAAGTAACTGATACCCTCAGAGAGAAAAGAAAAAATACTATCCATGGGACAAAAACAAGATGCTGGGGGAAAAATATTCAGAGAATAAGATATCAAAAATATGATGGAAGAAATAAAAATTCAATAGAAGTTAGAAATACAATGTTGAAAAACTATACAAGAAACAAAAAGACAAAGGAAAACAGGAAAAATGAGAAAACTAGTAGATCAATCCAGGGAGTCATTGTAGAAATTGAGAATAAAGAAAATGAAGGAGGTGGGAGACCAAAACGAAGTAATCAAGAAATAATACCAAAAAATTTCCCAGAACTGAAGGACACAAGTTGCCAGATTGAAAACGCTCACCAGTGTCCAGTCTAATAAATTAAAAGACCTTCAACAAGGCACATCAAAGTGAAATTTCATAATACTGGTGATATAAGATTCCAGAGATAAACAGAATCCAGATTGATATTAAACTTTTCAACAGCAACACTGAAATTTAAAAGGTGAAATGCCCTCAAAATTGTAAGGTGAATGACTTCCAATGTAGAATTCTATAGCCAGCCACACTATCATTCAAATACATGCTTTTAAATAAGAAATAGGCTTAGCTATGTAAGATTTCCAAAAAAATTACCTCCAACGCACCTTTTCTCAAGAAGCTACTGGAGGATATCCTCCTCCAAACAAGGGAATACATCAAAATAGAAGATGTGGAATCTACAATACTGAAGATCAAACACAGAAGATATCAAGAAATTCCCAGGTTTAGAGAAAAACAATGGAGTGACATTATCTAATGAACTTGTCTTTGAAGAAAACAGTACTGAAAAAGATTCTGTGGGAGCATATAGGAAGAACTACTGATTCACCAAAAAAAAAAAAAACCTGAGCTAAGCTAATAGTCACCCTAGTAGAAAATGTTATAGTTCACTACTTGACTCAGCAGTAAACAATATTTACCTAACTGTATATGCAACTAATATTGTCTCATTAAAATTTATGATATAATTAATTTTAGAAATGGGGCGACAGGGCATGGGAAGAGGATTTAAATGAGTTAAACACTCACTCACCATAACAAGAAATGATTCAGTGATATCTAAAAGTCATAAATTGAGAAAGAGCAGTAGAAGCATATTATGTGGAAATAGATACCAGAAGAAAAGCTAAAAGAGCTGAAAATTGCCGCCTAGTGATTGTGAATTGACAAAGAAGGGTGATTTAAAGGACTATAATTTTTTATTACAAAGATTTTGATAAAAATAAAATATTTTAAGATATAGTATTCATGTATTATTACTATTTGAATTTCTATCTCAGGAGGAATTTGAAAATCTATGTAATAGAAACATGGTTACATAAAACTTTATTATCAGCTATATAATTCTTAAACTGTGGACAAGCGGTCAAGTACTGCTCTCAAAAATATAAGAAAATAAGCATTTAGGTTATTATAAGGCAAGGCCCACTTGAGCCTTTTGATCATGGCTTTGCCCTTTTTGATATCTGACCTAGAAGTTGTGTGTATGTGGTCCCAAATCAGAAGTGAGATGGATAGCAGCAATAATTTTCACTGACTGTTACAGAAATTATATAGACAATAAGCCATCTCTCAAAAAGGCTCAGGAAAGATAAAAGCAATTATATCAAAAATACATATTAATATTCAATTAAAACCCAGCAATTCAGAGAGAAGCTGAAATAAAGTAATTATTAACAAAACATACTATGCATTCATAAAAATTATATAATTGTTAAAAGTATATAATGATATAATAGTATGAATAACCTTAGCATGTGCCTGGATACTGTGCTAATAAGCATTTATCATTTCATTTACTGCATCCTGATGGGAAGTTGATATCCTTCTCTGCACATTCACAAGTAGGAAACTGAATCTCAAAGAGGTCAAGTAATGCGCACCCCAACACACAAATAAACAGGGGAGCGGGGATTAAAACCTAAGCCCATGGTCATAACCACTAAGCAATTTACCAAAAAACAGAAATTCTAAATTCAGAATACTAAATAGTATTCTGGCTAATTTGGCATATTTTCATAAGCTACATTAATCACAGATGATCTACTAATTCCCTACTAAATAACTATTTGAGAGTCATGCTCAAGAGCCTAGACAGTTATTTCCGTTCAGTTTTTAAATAATGCCATTTCTAAATTCATATACTTTTTACAGTATTTCTGTATTTTTATTTATACTGTAGAGCTAACAGTAAAACAAATTAGCCATTAGACTAACATTAGACTAACATATTCCTCTACAAAGTGGTAAGACAAACTTCAGGCAAATCATAGCAAGACAGCATGATTTGTTTTAGCACATTTCTCACCCCGAAACCCCTACACACAAATACTTCTGTGTCATACATTTCTATCATACCCTTGTACACAGGAAATATCCTATGAATACATTAAAAATTCTGTTCTTAACAGAGAAAAACACTTAATAAAGTGGAAAAGCTCATTCCAGCATTTTCTTTTACATTCATAAATCTGCTTTTCTGTTTTAACAAAATTATCTCAAATAAGATCCTCAAAATACACAACTATTAAAAGAAACACATATTTTAAAAAAGCTTTCAATAGCTCACTTGTAGATAAAATGTTGCCTGAAGTCAAAGAGGGAGAAAAACCCATTTCCCTCAGAGTAAGAAGAAAAAAAATACATAAAGGGATTTGAATGTAGAGAGTAAAAAAAATTGCCTTGCAGCACTGACATGAGTGAAAAGTCATCAATCTTTGTGATTTCAAAAAAATGTATGCAGATTTCTTTTTGTAAAATCTCTGAAACAGGAGGAGTAAGGATAACACAGAATTCAATTATTGATTAAATAGCATAATAAAAGAAGCAAGAAAGTCACATAACTTAAAAGTTTTTTTTTTAAATTTCCAATCTATGTAAATGAAGGGCAAAATAACTTTGAAACTAGGAGAATTCAGGTGGAGGAAACTATTAAATTAAAAACATAAAAGCCCTTGAAGAAACAATACTACTTGAAGATTTTAAATTATACAGAAGCATAAGGGAAAACAAAATCAAAGAGAATAAATTCTGGATTCAACCACTACAATCCCTAAGGAGTCTCAAAAGCAGAAATTTTCAGCAATAAACAAACCAGATACAATCTTTTATAAGAATCAGCACTATCAATATACGCTTCACTTAAAGGTACAAAAGAAAAAAATTACAAACATTTACAAACGGAAAGAAAATGGCAGAAAAAACTGCTTGGAATGATACTGCATTTGACTAGCCCATTCCATTTTTCAACAAAAATTTCAATGTTGGTATGTGCTAGTAGTATGTGCTAGATGTTAGAGTCACAGCAATGAACAAAATGGACAAACATCTGCCTTCATGAAGCTTACATTCTAGTGGAAAAGGAAAACAAAGGGACGTGAGAAATAAAATATGTAGTATGCTAGATGGTGACTAGTGCTATCCAGAAAAACTAATAGGATTCTCTATGACAGATTTGGATTCAATTTGTTTTAGCAAATTTCTCACCCCTAAACCCCTACACACAAGTACTTCGGTGAAAACTGCATTGTGTCTGTTTAACAGACATAAGCCATGAAGTCCAAAATAAATCACTGTAATTTACAACGGTCATAAGTTCCCCTGTTTTCAAACTTTTATGGCTTCTCATTTACTTGCAAAAATTAAGCTCAGCAGCTTACAATTTAGTAAATGTAAACATGTAAAAGTATACTAACAAATATCTGTGACTGAGAGCTGATTACCTGTATCTTTCAAGTTAATATAACATAATTTTAAGAAGTACACTGAACTAAAATCATTTTATGTGTGTAATATAGATCACCAAAATACGTTTTTAAAATAATTCAGACCTTCAAATTCCCTGTCCAACCCTCTCCCCCTTAAAAAACAAAAACACATTATCATCCTATTCCTAGATAATCTACAAGGGGAGTCTTCCTCCTTACAGAGTAAGGAAGAGCTGGGAAGGAATACTGAAAGAAAAGCATGGAAAGGCGATTTTCACATGGCCTTCAAGAAATCCTCAAGAAACAACACACTTTCAACAGACGTCATGACCTTTCAAATGATAAAACAACATCCTGAGTGGAAAACTAATGTGCAAAGCTAATGTTTGGGTCAATCTCAAAAGTCATTTAATTGAAGGCAGTGACTAACCAAGACCACCTGTACCCAATACATTGATAAGTTACAAAGCAAGAAATCCAAGGCAGCTCTACTTTATCAATGTCAACTCTCTGAACGACACTGACCAAAGTAGAAAGGAATATTAAACCATAAGTAAAAACCAATGTTAAACCATACAACATAAGTTGTATCCTCATTTACTAAAACAATGATAGCCAAACACCAAAAAAAGCATCTTTCATCTCTTATTGAAAGCAATTCTGGGGCTTCCCTGGTGGCACAGTGGTTGAGAGACCGCCTGCCGATGCAGGGGACGTGGGTTCGTGCCCCCGTCTGGGAAGATCCCACATGCCGCGGAGCGGCTGGGCCCGTGGGCCGTGGCCGCTGGGCCTGCGCTTCCGGAGCCTGTGCTCCACAATGGGAGAGGCCGCAGCAATGAGAGGCCCGCGTGTGGCAAAAAAAAAAAGTAATTCTGATGACAGGACAGCAATGTACTAAAGACTTATGCACTAAGAAAAATGGCCAACTCACTAGTCAGTGACTGGTGTGTATAGGTCTTCTCTAGAAACCTGTCCACCTAAGCCTATCAAGACTTTGAACCCTTATGTAATACCTAGCAAAAAAATCAATATTACCCAGTTGTGTTAGGAAAAAAATCACAGTAATAGAATTTCCTATTATTTGCTCACATTTCTCAGAAGTGATGAAAGGAGAATTCTAACATTAGAATAAATAAAATTACTCTGAACCTAAAAACATATCCTGAAATGTTAAGTACATCTACCTTCATGCTTCAAGGCTGAATCCAGTTAATGTTTTTGCAAAAGCTTTCAATTAAGTTTGCATGGCTGCCCTGTAATTCTCGGGATGAAAAGCTTGGAAGCTGGCTAAAGATATCAAGAGAGCTGACTGAACGTAGATGAGCACTGTTCCTTAACAAGCCTACAATTTCAGTAAAAAAAAAAAAAATGCAGTCAGTTCTATCAAAGGTAATCTACTCTAAGCAGGTTTCAACTATCATTTCATATTGTTTGTGAACCATCATATTCAGTTATCTAAATTTAGCAATATAAAGTCTATTGTGATAAAAATAAAATTTCCTTAAGTGAACTGAAATTAGTCCAAAAACTAATCCTGCTGTGTACTTTAACTAATAGAAATTGAGATTGAACCGTTTGACAGTTCTCTAGAGTTTCTAAGTCCAAGTTATTCCAGGAAAACAGTAATCAACCATTTGTGGCAATTCAACACATCAATAAATCTTAAAGACCTAATGACAAAGAAAAAAATTACCAAAAAGTAAGTTCAATTTATGGCCAAAAAAAATGGAGTCAATTATACCTATGTAGAATAATATTAGGTTTTACTACACTTTCTAAAAATGAGATTAAAAATCAAACAACACATTAGGCCTAGCTTACTACATAAGAGCAAATGAATGAAGAGTCCAGGTAGTGCTCTTTGTCCTGTTCTTACAGAATCACATCATCAGTATTAATAATGGTAGTAACAGTACCAATACTATCATTACTCTTTTTGGTTTTTTTTAAGATGTTTGGGGTAGGAGTTTATTAATTTATTTTATTTTTTTAAATTTTTTGCTGTGTTGGGTCTTCATTTCTGTGCGAGGGCTTTCTCTAAGTTGTGGCAAGCGGGGGCCACTCTTCATCACGGTGCGCAGGCCTCTCACTATCGCGGCCTCTCTTGTTGCAGAGCACAGGCTCCAGATGCGCAGGCTCAGTAGTTGTGGCTCACGGGCCTAGTTGCTCCGCGGCATGTGGGATCCTCCCAGACCAGGGCTCGAAACCGTGTCCCCTGCATTAGCAGGCAGATTCTCAACCACAGCGCCACCAGGGAAGCCCCTATCATTACTCTTAAGTATCTTCCAAAATATTCACAACACTTTCCTTAATTGTGTAATCAGCAGAGTATATCTTAAGAGGTAGATAAAGGCAGGGGAAGAAAAAGTTGCCAAAGGCTATATAATAAGCCAGATGAATAACCAAATTCTCTAATTATTTTTTATTTTAAATCAATATCCAAAGACAAACCATAATTCTGGTATTGTATAGCTAGTAACAGCTGACCTAAGGAAATTTATAAAAAATTAAATTATTAAGGAGTTGATCATTTCTTTCATCTGATCATTTTAAAATAGTTTTAAAAGTCGTTTAAAATCATAGTGCTATTATGTTACAAGGACAAAAATGGTCACGCTGCACTCTTCAACTGCCCAAATCACTTCCTTCTAACAAGATGATGAAGGGACCCTTATCTTGGTTTACCTCTAATTAAACAGATGCATCTATAGGAAATCATGGCAAAAATTACTTGATTTCTTAGTTATGACAAAATCAATCTTTCTTCCAAATCTTTTATCTGTAAAAATGTCATGTAAATCTAAAAATTATTTGTCATCAAAGCAAGAATACGGTATTCAATTATAAATTCTACAAAGCTTTAGAGCTCTTAGCCAGTTGTTCAAAATCTTTTCATGCATTCTTGAGATTTACCTTAAAATGAGATTAGAAAGTAAATTTCAGAGGATTTCTTTATCATATCATCCTTTTTTTTTTTTCCGTATCATCCTCTTTAATTTGAAATGAGCTGATGTGCTTTTGAGAATATTTTTAAGGGAGTTTCTTTCCCCCTTTAAAGTTTTACATTTCATTCTATAAAATATATATATAACCAATATATATAAATCTTGAAACCTATGTGCACTGGTATATGTCTACATGGACACAAGTTTTAAAGACCTTTTAATGAATTTATGCAAAAACTGACCACTTTGAGACAATGAAAAGGCCATTTTCATTTGCTGAAATCTGACAAAGCATTTTAGACTCTGTTCAACTTATGGAAAGATACACAAAGGGTTAAAAACAAAATCAATAACATCTACCCTATAATAACATATCTCAGCTCTTAAATCATATCCAACTCAAGATAAAAGAATATTCTCATCCACTGAGATCTGAACATGGCCCAGAAATACATGAGTAATTATGGCACACAGGTAATAATAGCACAACTATCAACACAGATTTTTAGAGGTGTAATTCAGCCTGGAGGCTAGGAGATGGCCTAATTTTTCAGGATTCCTTTTTGCCCTATTGAAGGATTAAAGGTGCATACGATGAACTGGAAAATAGTGCTAAACATTCTCTTTGTATACGATCCTCACAGATAACTATAATGGACCAACTATGCCAGAAAGGAATCTCACTCACTAATACAATCAATCACAAGTCAACATGACTTTTTGTACTCTTCCTCCTGTAACATACCTGCAAAATCTCACCCTGTGAAGCCCATCACCACAGTGAAGTCAGGCCCCCTATAAATCTTCTGAAAATACAATTCTTCAAAGGCATATGACTATGAGGAATTCTCCCTTACTTTACCACGCCTGCTTTAGGTGGTAAACCATATGGAGTGTATTATACTTATACTAACTACTCTTCAATAATTTCAGAAGGCAATTCTAAATTTTTAATGCACCCTGTAATGCACATGTTTTGAACCAAGGTTTTCTGCGTCATTCTTGTTTCTTTACTGGCTTAAGGCAGCTAAAATTAGCCTTTGTAGGTAATTCCTAAGCTGAATTGCAGTTTTTTACTACACAAGTTCCCGGGCGACAAGTAGGTTTACAATCTTAGTAAATGACACGCCACTCGTTCGTTAACGGCAGGGAGTATTTATATTACAGCGGGTGCTTTTCTGTCCTGTAAGAGCTGCCAGCAGGACTCTTGCTCTAACAGGCAGCAGTTGTTTACTGGGGCCAGTCAAGATTAGGACATTACAGATGATTTTTTTTTCCCACCCAGAATACTTCTTAAATTTAGTAGTACTGACATAGAGAAAGTAAAAGGTAATGAAAAGGAATACTCCTTGAATACAAATGGGTTAGTTTTCAGATGATAAAAGACAAAAGAATAAAAACGAACATTGGTGTTCAGAAGAAATGCCAGGAAAGAAAAAAAAAGAAAAAGCATATATCCTTCCTTTTATCCAACTCTTATTAAACATAAGACAATGTCAACCTTGAGCTCACTATCTTAAAAGAAGTGCAGTATTCTACGAATTGAGGTCATACATAAAGCATCTAAATACGTAGGATCTGACATCCTGAACCTAGGTTAGGAAAAAAGTGTTTGCACGGGGCTTCCCTGGTGGCGCAGTGGTTGAGAGTCCGCCTGCCGATGCAGGGGACACAGGTTCGTGTCCTGATCCAGGAGGATCCCACATGCCGCGGAGTAGCTGGGCCCGTGAGCCATGGCCGCTGAGCCTGTGGGTCCGGAGCCTGTGCTCCGCAACGGGAGAGGCCACAACAGTGAGAGGCCTGCGTACCACAAAAAAAAAAGTGTTTGCAGAGACAGAAATCTAGATTCTACTAGGAATTCTCCCAACAAAAAGATAAGACTCAATGTATACAAAAAAATAAATATAAACAAGCAAACTTCTGTATCTTTGTAGATGCTGGTGGTGTTTTTTGGTTTTCAATTGGTTTTTGTTGTTTAGTTAGTAAATAAATAATATTCTATTATCCATAATGTTAAATGTGGGAAAAAAATGAAAGTAACCAGGATAGGAAAATACAAAAAGCAGAAATTCAATCTAAAATCTTAAGCTAACAATCTTTAAATAAGGCAGCAGTCTTCTAATGAGAGAGAAAACTATTAGCAATTTTAAAAGCCAAATGTTTATACATAGGGATAACAGGAAAGTACTGCCTAAAACAAATGCATGATTTTAGAAATCAAAAGTAAGGAAGAAAACAGCTGTGACTCTAGCACTTAAATCATATTCCAAGAGAGTAGAAAAATATGATAATCCAAGTTGAATTATTTAAGCAATGTCAGAGCTCACTTTCTTCACTAATTCCAAAACTTGAGGCTTAAGGGTAAAAATATGAAAATGGTAAAAAAATATGAAAAAGTTATTTGATAAAACTGAGGACAATAAACATTATAAACTGTTAAAATTATTATATGTGAACATACTACATTTAAAATTTTAAATATTCAGCTATTATAATCTATGAATCAGAAATAAAATTGAAATCCAAATTACAAATACATTAAACATATTTAAAAACACTATTTTCTGTTCCTTTTATCCACATAGAATATATTAATCAGAAGACCACATGACACAGAAAATGTTATAAGATTTTGCTTCATGTTTCCAATTATACACAGTGGAAAACTTTTCATGAATTCAAAGTTTAAACAGATGCAACTTAATTTAAAGTCCTCGAGGCTTTATTTACCGTCTTGTGACCGTTCTGGCAGGCCACATGCAGCGCTGTCTGCCCCATCGCGTCCTCAACATCGACGTCACTGACGTGCTGTACAAGGTCATGGAGTAGTTCTGTCCGCCCATTCACAGCCAGCCAGTGTATCTGTGCAGCCATTTAGGTTACTTAACATTTGTGCAAGAGTGTTTCACATAAAAGCAGCAGATAAATAATGCAATTATTTATCAACTATGAGCATGACATGCACACTAAATATTAAAATTTAAGCCAATATACTTTTTTCCTATATTTTTATATGGGGAAAAAATATGCATCAGGATGTAGGTTACACCACCATGTACTTCAAAATCAAGCATTTCATGGTTTCAAAGTAGTTAAAAATCCTAAACTTAGGATCACCAAATACTCTGCTTCTTAGATGACCATGGACTGTATGTATAGCTTATCTCTAGAGAAGAGGTACTGGATATTTTTCCTCCCCCAGAAACAAACATAAGTTAAAAAGTAATTAATATGACAGCAGGTGTCATATTCTTTACTTCCTATATTTTACACATAATGCATGTAACATATATAAATAACATATATGGGGAGGATTAAAAAAATATAAAACACCTATAAGTCTACCCCACAAAGATAATCAATGTTAAAACTTTGGACTATGCTGTCCATGCATTTTTCATCTGACTTTTTTTCCATTCAAAAAATAGATCATGAAACTTTTGTTTTAAAATGGTAACTGTGAACCCATGCATCAGCTCCTACTTCTTCCCCGAACATCACTGAAATGACAGTAAAGAGTACTTTTTCTTAAAGGACAGACCTATTAAGAAAAAGAAAAGGAGAGAATACAAGAGCAACACATTTTGCAAGCTGGAAGCTTTTGTCTGCATTGTCAGAACAAAGAGCTGAATCCTAAACCAGTAATAGAGCACCAAGAAGGTAGATTCAGATCACAGAACTCCCCAAAGGCTCAAGAACAGGTAGCAACACTCTGCTGCACTTCTTGAAGTTACATATAACTTTTATATGCACTAGGAAACCAAAATACTTGTATGACTTGCTTTATCTCAGTATTCATTTTATTGACATGGTCAGGAACAGAACCTGCAGTATCTCTGAGGTATGCCTATAAATAAAAACCCAAAACAAAAGAAAGGCAAAGGAATCTCTGGGATGATGGTGAAGAGTTATTCCAAATAACGCTGTAAAGCAGGCCTAGAAACCAACCAATCTCACTTAGAGAACAGCAGTCCCCATAACAGACTCCTTCAAAACTATTCAAGAAGGTGAAAGGTACTGAACAAATGTTATGAGGATATTTACAAAGCTCAGGGAAGTCTAGTAATGAATTAACAACACGTATTTAGAAAACAAAAAAAAAATGTTAAGGTTCAATAAATGAAGAAACAGAAATAAAAGACATACAGATTGGAAAGGAAAAGATGAAACTATCTCTATTTGCAGATGACATGACTGTCTATGTAGAAAATCCCAAGGAATCTACCAAAAACTCCTAGAACTAATAAGTGAGTTCAGCAAGGTCACAGCCTACATGATCAACACATAAAAGGCAACTGCATTTCCATGTACTATCAATAAACATGCAGAAATAAAAATTAAAAACAATGTTGCAGGACTTCCCTGGTGGTGGAGTGGTTAAGAATCCACCTGCCAATGCAGGGGACACAGGTTTGAGCCTTGGTGCTGGAAGATCCCACATGCCACGGAGCAACTAAGCACGTGTGCCACAACTACTGAGCCTGCATGTCACAACTACTGAAGCCCGCATGCCTAGAGCCCATGCTCCTCAACGAGAAGCCACTACAATGAGAAGCCCGTGCACCGCAACAAGAGAAAGCCTGTGCGCAGCAATGAAGACCCAACGCAGCCGAAAATAAATAAATAAATTTTTAAAAAATTAAAAAATATAAACGTCACTTACAATTGCTCCAAAGAAAATAAAATACCTAGCTATACACTTAAAACATGCACAAGATCTGTAAGCTGAATAATACAAAATTGTGATGAAAGAAATCAAAGACCTAAATAAATGGAGAGACATACTGTGTTTATAGATTGGAAGACTCAACGTAGTAAAGATGTCAATTCTCCCCAAATTGATCTACAGGCTTAATGCAATTCCAATAAGAAATCTCAGCAAGGTTTTTTTGTCATAGACAAGTTTATTCTAAAATGTATATGGATAGGCAAAGAACCAGAGTAGCTAACACAATCTTGACAAAGAAAAATAAAGTGGGAGTAATTACTCTACCTGACATTAAAACTTACTATATAGCTAGAGTAATCAAGACAGTGTGGTATTGGCAAAGGGACAGACAGATCACTGGAACAGAACTGAGGACCCAGAAATAACCCCATACAAATATGCCCAAAAGATTTTTTTATTTTTTTTTTATTTTTTTTTTATTTTTTTGCGGTACGCGGGCCTCCCACCGCTGTGGCCTCTCCCGCTGCGGAGCACAGGCTCCGGACGCGCAGGCTCAGCGGCCATGGCTCACGGACCCAGCCGCTCCGCGGCACGCGGGATCCCCCCGGACCGGGGCACGAACCCGTGTCCCCCGCGTCGGCAGGCGGACCCCCAACCACTGCGCCACCAGGGAAGCCCCCAAAAGATTTTTGAGAGAGCGACAAAACCAATTTCATGCAGGAAGTATATAGCCTTTTCAACAAACAGTGCTAGGGTAACTAGACTCCATAGGTAAAAAAAAATAAGCCTTGACTTAAGCATCACAGACAAATATTAGCTCAAATAGATCACAGGTTTAGATGTAAAATGTAAAAGTATAAAACTTTTTGGAAAAGATAGGAGAAAATCTTCAGGAATGTATAGCTAGGCAAAGAGTTCCTAAACTTGATACCAAAAACACAATCCATAAATGGAAAAACTGATATACTGAACATCAAAATGTAATACTTCCGTACTACAAAAGGCTCAGTTAAGAGTACTGTAAATCATCTATGCTTCAATTTAATAAATAAATAAATAAAAACATAAAAGTGATAGAAGAGTGATTTTGAAGGTGAAGGTGGGAAGTGCAAGGTGTCCTTGAGTAATCAGCTTGAGGAAGGAGCACACATATAAAGGCTGAAGACCTGGAAAGTGACCCCCTTAACTATCCATGCTACAGACCTTTGGAAGTCTTCATAAACCCCCAGTGGTATCTGAACACCAGTTAAGCTCACTGCTCCAATGTAGCATGCTCTCTTGCATCTCCAAGCCTTTGCCAACCTATTCCACAGAGCTAGAACCCCACTACCACTCCCAACCTCACAATCACCACTTACACTAGTCTAACTTCTGTTTGTCCCTTTGGCCTCAGCTCTTGTGATACTTCCCTGGGATGCCTCCTCCAATGCCATTGGTGAGGATGGGTCCCCTTATCTGACTTCTACAGCATCTCCAGCACCTATGTTAACATTCATTACAATGTGTCACCATTGCCTGTTGACTATCCTGACTTCCTTGGAAGTTTGGGGAAGACAAGGACTGCATCAGTCAAATTACTGCTCTAACCCCATACCAGTAAAGTGCCTAGCACATAATAGGTATCCAAGAAAATCCTGTTCAAAGAACAAATGAATGAAGAAACATGAGAAGCCCTTTGTGAAGGTGATCAGCCCACAAAGTATGCAGTCAACAGTTCTCTCCTTTTGTATGAAAAATCCTGGGGATCTTGACTCCCCACTGAAGGCTCTTCCATCTCAGGAGCCCTTGCCTTTACTGCCCCACATGCTTGGTGGCCACTATTCAATTCTGCAGCACCACATTTCCACCATCCTAGCTAGCTTCCTTCAGCTGATGGGGTCAATGTGCCTGGCTGTTGAATTAATTCCATCGTGTGACCTGGGACTAGGCAGGAACACGCGTGGTGGCCAGAACTGTTTCTAAGAGAAGGAGGCACACCATACCAATCAGGGCCACAGGACAGAACACTGAGATTGGTCCCAGGCAGAAAAAGAGCTGAGACTTTTTATATAATAAGCCTTGTAGAATCATTTGACTCTTTAAATATATGCATGAATAATTTTTTAATAAAAATTTTATTTTTAAAAATTTTGTATTCCACTTCCCTTAAAGTTCAGGAGTGAAGGGGGAAAATTAGCAGATAAAAACTTATGCGATTAAACAGACTATGTTAGTACTGAGCATCTTGTCTTACCTATACTAGAGAGTGTCCTAAGGATAGAGCTATGTCAATTACATAGTTTTATAACCCTCTGTGGTACCTACCATATCACAATAGCATCCTGTAGATATTTGGAATACAGTTTTTCTTTACAGAGTAAATGGTGTTATATTGTTACTATGTAACAAAAATGTAGATTATCACAGGAATTGTGAATTCCATATAATAATTGTGATTGAACTTAATCTTTAACAAGTCATTCTCAGAATAATTCACATCTTAGGAAAGCTGTTTTGTTATGCCCCAGCTCCCTCCCTGCCCACTGAAAAAAAAAATTTTTAATCAGAAAGGCCTTGAAAACTAGCACGGTATGTAAATACTCAATATTCTTCTTTATTCACAAATTAAAGGACTCAAAATTTACAAAAACTACCAAAGGAAGGTTAAAAAAAAAAAGTTCAGCTTTATTGAGGTATAATTGACAAAACTGTAAGACATTTAAAGTATACATCACAATGTTTTGATATACATTGTGAAAGGATTTCCACTATCCATTTAATTAAAATCTCCATCACCTCACATACAGGAAGGTAAAATTTAACAAAATTTATTTCTGTCACAATGTCAAAACAATTTCTCAGTAATCACATAATTCTATTTTATCTCTACTTCTAAATCAAATATGCTCCATTAAATGACAATATGATTAAAATTTTTGGATTTCAGCAATCTCTTCAGAAATATCCCACACCACCCTCCCTATATCTATGTGGATCAAAAAAATATAATCATATTTTTGAAAAGAAAGTGACATGGCAAAAAGGGTAAAAATACTAGTTTAAGTAAGATATAACAAGTCTGAAAGGATATAGGCTAAAATATTCACAGTGATTATCTCTGAGTGCAGGGAGTACAGGTGAGTGATCATTCCCTCAGTTACCTTTTATTTCCTTTCCTTTTTTTTTTCATTCCTTTCCTTTTTTAAAACTAAGATGAGTTATAAAAACATAGCCATCCAAATTTTCCTACCATGTATATATTAAAAGAATTTAAAAGGACATAATGATAAACAGCTGTCCTATAATGAACTCAAAACACACCTCAGTGGAGATGCTCCTACAAACTCCCTTGAAAGTCAGTGACAAAAGCTAGGGGATCAAGACTTCAAAATAAATGAAAGGTCATAAAGTTAAAAAATAAGGGGAAAGGAGAAAAATGGTGAACCATAACTTCTCTTAATAAATATAGCTGAGAACTGTGTCTCAATCATACTGTATCTTCCCAATTACCACAAAGAGGTAACTGCAAAAATACTTGTACTACACTTTGCATACTATCACCTTCAATATTATTTTCTAAAAAGTAATTTTTAAATCGCAGATAAAAATTCTTAGCACTTACTGCTGTAAGGCCTTCATTATTACAAATGTTGACATCAGCATTGTATTCTAATAATTTACTCATGCATTTCTTCTGCCTGAAAAGAAAGAGACAGTTACAGATAACTGGTACTAGAAATATAAGCAAATGACAATTATTTTACTGAAACAGTAACTATACTCAACATTAATTAATGGCAAATATCAACTTCCATCTGCAATATTTAAATAAGTACTGTAACATCTGAAACAAAACACAAAATTTTTTCTATGACTCAAAGATAATAGGATAAAGAAAAGGCACAATGAGGTTTTCATGCCATTGGGACAAATTCATCATTCAAAATGCTGAGAAATTTCTAGAGTTGACAGAATATTTGGAATAGTAATCTTCATTAGAAATGTCACACAATATAAGTCTAATGGAAGGGGAATGGACAGAGTAAAATGATGTCTCGATGTTGTATCCTACATTCTTGATTGCAAAATATTTAAAATACTAAGATGAGTTATAAAAACCACAGAATTAATAAAATGCCTATCTATTCATCCCCCTACCTACTTCACTTTTTTTCAATTTATTTTACTGTGGTAAAATACACATAACATAAATTTATCATCTGAACCATTTTTAAGTGTACAGTTCAGTGATATTAAGTTTATTCACATTGTTGTGCAACCATCACCACCATCCATCTCAAGAACTCTTTTCAGCTTGCAAAGCTGAAATTCTATATCCATTAAACAATAACTCCCCATTCCCTCTCCTGCTAGCCCCTGGCAACCAGTATTCTACTTTCTATATCTATGATTTGGGCTTATCTAAGTACCTCATAAAAGTGGAATCATACAGTTTGTCTTTCTGTGACTGGCTTATTTCACTTAGTATAATGTCCTCAAGGCTCATCCATGTTGTAGCATATGTCAGAATTTCTTTCCGTTTTAAGGCTGAATAATATTCCATTGTATGTATATACCACATTTTGCTTATCCATTCATCTGTCAATGGACACATAGGTTCCTTTTGTTTTAGCTATTATAAATCATACTGCTATGAGCTCAAGTATACAAATATTTCTGCAAGACCCTGTGACAAATTTTGGGGTGTTATATACCCAGAAGTGGGACTGTTGGATCACATGGTAATTTTTGGCCACGCCATGCAGCTTGTGTGATTCTAGCTCCCTGACCAAGGGATTGAACCAGGGCCTTCAGCAGTGAAAGCGAGGAATCCCAACCACTGTACAGCCAAGGAATTTCCCATATGATAATCCTATTTTTTTATTTTTTGAGGAAGCACCAAACTAGTTTTCAGAGCATCTGTACCATTTTTCTTTCCCACCAACAGAGCACAAGGGTCCCAATTTCTCCACATCCTCAACAACACTTGTCATTCTGTCAACACTGTTTTTCTGATAGCCATACTAATGAGTGTGAGTTGGTATCTCACTGTAGTTTTAATTTGCATTTCCCTGATTAGGGGTATTGAGCATCTTTTCATGTTCTTATTGGCCACCTATGTATCTTTTTTTTTTTTTTTTTTTTTGCAGTATGCAGGCCTCTCACTGTTGTGGCCTCTCCCGTCGTGGAGCACAGGCTCCAGACGCGCAGGCTCAGCGGCCATGGCTCACGGGCCCAGCCGCTCCGCGGCATGTGGGATCTTCCCGGACCGGGGCACGAACCAATGTCCCCTGCATCAGCAGGCGGACTCTCAACCACTGCGCCACCAAGGAAGCCCCCTATGTATCTTATTTGGAGACATGACTACAAAAGTCCTTTGCCACCTTTTGAACTGCCTACCACTTCATTTTGCTCACAATGTTTCCTCCTAGCCTGAGCCATTCCTAGTCACTCTTCAGTATTTATCTCAATTTCCCCTTCATTAAATAATTAAATGAAAATTCATGCTTTGGAAACAAAGTGATACACACACCATATATATATAAATAAATAAATAAAATATGCTTTTTATGTATATGCTTAACTATGCTCAGTATTGAATTAAGGATATATGATTTAATCCATGGCATAAAAAAGTTTATGATCTAGTTGAGTAAATTATATATATATACATAAAAAATATAAAATAGGGTATGTGTAATAGCATATTATGTATAATGTTATACAATATAGTATATATAGTATTAATATGAGTATTGAGATACTGTGATTTATGGGAAAAACATATATTTGGTCTTAATCCACATTTTTTGGGTCACAGCTCCCAAACCCTTGGAATTTCCTAAGCAGTTAAGGGCACTGGCCCTCATTTCCTGAAAACGGTTCAGGGAAGGTGAATTTTGGGTCCCACCCAAGGGTGGGGGTTGGTTGCCAGGAGAACCAACCACATGACTACAGGGTACTTTCAGTCCCACCCCGATTTCCAGGGAGGGGAGAGCACCTGGAGGTTGAATCAACTGCTAATGGCCAATGATTTAAGTCAATCATGACTATGTAATGAAGCCTGCATAAAGACCCAAAAGGAGAGCTTTTTGTCCCTTTCAGGGAGAGCTTCCCGGATGGGAATCAAAATGTTTCTCCGTGTGACCATGCCGGGACCTTCTTTGTTCAGGACCTCACCCTGTGTATCTGTCTCTTCATTTGGCTATTGATTCATATCCTTTAATACCCTTTTATAATAAATCAGTAACCTAGTGAGTAAACAAACATATTTTCCTGAGTTCTGTGAGCCATTCTAGCAAATTAATTGAACCCAAGAAAGGGATTGTGGGAACCTCTATTTATAGCCAGTCAGTCAAAAGTACTGATAACAACCTGGACTTTCGACTGGAATCCTGAGTTGGAGGGGGTTGTTGGAACCTCCAATTTGTAGCCAGTCAGTCAGAAGCACCACTTGTGACTGAGCTTGCAAATGCATATGAAGTAGAGAGTGGTCTTATAGGACTGAGCCCTTTACCTACAGAATTTGCTTCTACCTGAAGGTACATAGAGTCAGAACTGAGCTGACTTCTAGGACACTCTGCTGGCATCCGAGAATTGCTTGTTGGTATGGGGAAGCCTGGACAAGAATATACATAATACATGTAATATATATAACTATTTATTCAGATAATAAATATCTTCGTGCCATGGATTATATCATATTTCTTTAATCAACTCAGTACTAAGCATAACTAACTGATTACTAATTATTAAATCTTATAATAGCTAAAGTTTTTATTAACTGAATAAACCTTTTAAAAGAGAACAAATTACTTTCCTTGCTTTGATTTTTTTATATCTAAAATGAGGTTAAATGTCATTTAAAATCAGCTTTATAATCAAAGAAATGGAAGAAAACAAAGCTCTGAGTAAACTTTTAAGTTCAAAAGTTTACAAAGTGGGCTTCCCTGGTGGCGCAGTGGTTGAGAGTCCGCCTGCTGATGCGGGGGACGCGGGTTCATGCCCCGGTCCAGGAGGATCCCGCGTGCCGCAGAGCGGCTGGGCCCGTGGGCCATGGCCGCTGGGCCTGCGCGTCCGGAGCCTGTGCTCCGCAGCGGGAGAGGCTGCGGCAGTGAGAGGCCCGCGTACCACAAAAAAAAAAAAAAAAGTTCACAAAGTTCCTTCATCTAACACATTGTTATGAAAACCTTAGAAAATAAATCTTCAATAACGTGAGGCAACAGACCAGAAAGTCTTATTAAAATTAATATTGCATTGTTTAAATTATGTGTGTGTGTGTGTGTGTGTCTGTGTGTGTGTGTCTGCACCCATATTGCTGGATTTCTAAAATCTATTCAGAAGCCTGTCGTGGACCACTGGCATATTGTCAAAATAAACACTTAGGTGGGACTGTACCAGGGAAAAAAGCTCTAAAGAAGTGTTTAGGGTAGAGATTGTTGAAGAAAAGCAGCAATCCATAATCGCCATCCCAAAAATGAACTGCAAAACTACAGGGCAATATAAGAGAACTATATTCTTTTTCTTACTTAATAATCATTATTGCTATTTTCCAGAACCCTGAGTAAATCAAAAAGACCAACTAAGTGCACACCAATTTTGCTTAGAATGGAACTAAAATGTTAACTAACTTATGAGTTCTGCCCTTTATGAGCTCACAATCTAGCCCAAAAAATAAAAAATGTTTCTGGGACTTCTCCGGCAGTCCAGTGGTTAAGACTCCACAATTCCACTGCAGGAGGCGCGGGTTCAATCCTTGGTTGAAGAATTAAGATCCCACATCCTGGTGTGGTGTGGCAAAAAAATGTTTAAAAAAAGAAAAAAGAGGGCTTCCCTGGTGGCGCAGTGGTTGACAGTCCGCCTGCCGATGCAGGGGATGCGTGTTTGTGCCCTGGTCCAGGAGGATCCCACATGCTGCGGAGTGGCTGGGCCCGTGAGCCATGGCCACTGGGCCTGCGCGTCCGGAGCCTGTGCTCTGTGGCGGGAGAGGCCACAGCAGTGTGAGGCCCGCGTACCGCAAAAAAAAAAAAGAAAAAAGAAAAAATGTTTCAAATCTGACCAATATGCAACATAAGGATAGACAATAATTTTTAAGTCTTCCCTTTTTATATTCTCATACAATCATGAGCAATGCTGGATCCTACTGTACAGGAAACAACTATTTTCCTGGCCAGATACTGCAACAATTATAAGAAGTTTATGGTAACCCAAATGACACAGGGACCAGTCATCCACATGCTCAGAGGCAGCTTACTGGGTTTTCCACTGGAAAGGAGGGCAATTTAGTATTAATGCACTGATGGCTGAAGACAGAAACACTAAAGCAGGCCAAGAGAAATACTCTACCCCTCTGACAACGATAGATAAGGGGACAAAACAAAAACCCCCATAAACCAGACAGACCAGCAAAAGGGGTAGAATTCACCTATGACTTCTGCTTCAGTCTAGACAAATTTGAACGTATAGAGAAATTAGAGCCAAAGACTATTTCTGAAACCATCAAAAGCTACAGGAAGCAACAAGTAATCAAGTCACTTAATAAACATTTACTGAGCACCTCTAAGTTGTACAAGGCATTCATTCAATATATAAAAACCAAAATAATTAAGTATGGAATATCAAAAGTAATCTTTATAGAAATAGAAAGGCATCCAAGTTAGATGTTATGTTAGGGTTATGGACTCTTCTTACTCCTTTTCTCTTCACTGATTTACCATATGAATTATGTAATAATATCTGTTATATTTCTTCATCTTTAAAATGTTATGGTCTCCAAATTCAATGTCTCACCAAAAAAAAAAAAAAAGAAGATAAATATGTGAGGTGATGGATATGTTAATTAACTAGGTGACAAAAATCCTTTCACAATGTATAGATCAAATTCATCATGATGCACACTTTAAATATATTATAATTTTATTTACCAATTATACCTCAACAAAGCTGGAAAAAAAAAAAAAGCAATGGTCTCCTAAATGACTAAGTCTCCTACTACAACAGCAGTAAACATTTTATCCCTGCTGTGCACCAATCGGTCCCTTCATTTACAGTTGTTGAGACACTGTACTAAGATATTTTTCTATATGTAACTTTTTCAGAGAGCTCTGTCACTATCCTACCAACATTTGGGATAATGTATCTAGACCTGAGATCAATTCAACAAGGGAATGAATGATTTAGTCTATGACCTTGGGCGTGACACCCTACAACATACCTAATGTGGCCAATTATTAGAAAAAACAATTGTTTAATCAACACGTTACCTCTTGCAACAGTGGACAACTAAACTGGTTCACGTGCTAAGTCAGGAAATGGGACAGACCAGACAGGGTCAAAGGGCTATGCTTCTCCTCTGTCCAAATGAGACATCACTATGGTTCTAGTCTTTCTGGTTCCACTTTAATCCTTGTCTACAAAAATTTGGCCTCAGACTGAGGCAGTGGACAATTTTAGCCCCATATCCATCTCACTTAGGCAGCCACCTCAACTACCTAGAATTCCTGTTCAAAACAGTCAACAAAAATACTTCCAAGAGTAATCAAAAGAAGAGACACATAGGAATAATCTTTCATAGAAAAGTTTTCCAGCATTCAAAAAACGTTTATAAATGTAAAGTTCCTCAAGCCCTGAATCAAAAACTACTTATTTTCATTTTAAACATAATTCCAACTATTTTAGTCTGGTTTCTCAGTCCAACAGAAAAATATTGTGGAGGCAGACACAGAGACATGACTATCCGAAATTCTTGACAAAAAAACTAGGTATAGGGACTTCCCTGGTGGCGCGGTGGTTAAGAATCCGCCTGCCAATGCAGAGAACACGGGTTTCAGCCCTGGTCCGGGAAGATCCCACATGCCGCAGAGCAGCTAAGCCCGTGCACCACAACTACTGAGCCTGCGCTCTAGAGCCCGCGAGCCACAACTACTGAAGCCCACACGCCTAGAGCCTGTGATCTGCAACAAGAGAAGCCACCGCAATGAGAAGCCCACGCACCGCAACGAAGAGTAGCCCCACTCGCCGCAACTAGAGAAAGCCCGCGTGCAGCAACGAAGACCCAACACAGTCAAAAATAAATTTATTAAAAAAAAAACTAAGTATAATGTATTAACTCTGTCTTTAATTGCATTAATAAAATTAACTAAACAATGTGGAAAATAAGCCATGGAGTTCAGCAAGGCAAAAGACTACCAGGAAAAAGGACACTAAAACAAAGAGGTAATTAATTATGCTTTTCAGAAAATGTCATTATAATACTAGTAAAAATAAACTTTGACAAATATATCTTCAAGAAGAAAAATATCAGTAAACTTAATAAATTATTAAAATTATAGTTATTTAAAAGTGTAACAAAATAATCCAAGACCCTCTTCCCAAGGCAAATATTGGGCAAAAGAAAAAAAAAAATTCCCAAATGAAGGTAGAGTGCCTTGACTACTCTTAGTCATAACAATACAACTTAAGCTACTTAAGAAAAAATATTTACCCATTTCTAGCTGCCAAATGAAGGGGTGTACAGCCTGAAATATCTTGATAGTTAGGATTTGCTCCTTTCTTTAAAAGCAGAACCAAGCATTCCACCGATCCACAACTAAAACAATATTAAAAACAGTTCAGACACATTTAACAAACAGCCATAGTTGACATAGCTTAATTAAAAAACAAAAAGCCCTATTAAACACATTATTTGGGGGGTCCATATTGACCTACAATTTAACTCCTGTCACAAATAGTAAATATCCTCTACTTTCAAGATGGTACATTCTACTGCAAAAGCTATGAAGTATTTGAGAAGTTCACATAAAGCGAAATAAAGTATTAGCATATAAAAGAAACCATACAGTACTCTCAACTTTTGGCTTTCCAGAATCCAAATTTATATTGAAAAATCAATTTTATTTAGGTAGAGTAATCTCAACCTAAATCCTAAAGGGTGATGAGATATCAACAAATTGATTAGCTACACACTGGAAAATTATGAATAAAAATCATTCCCACAGCTAAGTAAAAAATATAAAGCCAACAACTTCACATGCAATTAGCATATAAAATCTTATATTGGTGGGATAAAAGTAAAATTTTGGTGAATGTACCCTGTTAAGTATATCCAGGAAAGATAATCCCCGTGCCTAATCTCCTCTAATCTGATCTAGATCAAGCTAAAACATCAGATATAAGACTTGAGTCCAATCCCAAGATTAACAATCTATCTAGTGAAAGAATGTAAGCATAGCACACTATGCCCTCGACAAAACAAAGAACCACTCAGCTGTCTGTTCTCATCTCTCTCCGTAACTACTATGGAACACACTGATTCAAAGCTTACTGATCATTACTCTAGACCAAAATTTAATCCAAAATGTCTTAGTCTTACTTTGCTGCAATGTGAAGCAAGCTTCTTTTCACACGTCCAAATGCATAATTGACATCAAACTTTGAATTTGATAGTAGTTCAGAAACAGACCTATGCCAAAAGAAAATTGAGTCAAGGTTTAAAAAAAAAGTTTTTAAAAACATAGTAACTCAAGTTAATAGCTATTTAGTGTTACTCTTACCAATTATTCAAAAGGTTTTGTCCCACATCAGCCAAAAAACAAGGCACTACTCTCTAAGCGTAGCACAGCAGCCAGTGCAGCATCATCCACAAACCAACTGCCCTCACCTATAAACTGGTGCTGAAGGGTTCCTCGTCTGCCGCTCTGACTATGTCACCTGCTCTGAGGACACCTAAATTGGCTTCATCTCCCACTAGATTCTTGAGAAGCAAAGAGAGTAGAACTGGCTGCTCCCCCTGCAGAAAGTTGAGCCTATCTATATTCATTTTGGTCAAATAAGAAAAATCAGACAAAAACATGCTTTAATTATATCAGACAGGAGTTCAAAGCAAAAAAATCATTTATATTTTAAACGTGTTTCAAAATACAGTGTCTCTTTACTTTCTCCTCATAATACCAAACTACCCAATGGCTAACCACAGCAGAGCTGTCTGTTACAAGTATAAACTCTCATCACACAGCCAGACAACCACACCTCATGTGCACCCTGTAAAAGAAGTGTCAACACTACCTCAATAGAAAGAACATGAAAGTAGTAGATTAGGGAATAACTTGTCCATCAGCCCTAACTCTTTGCTATAAAGATCAGTAGTGACCTCTAACAGAAACCATCATAATGTTTTTTTCACTGTCAGTGACCAAGCAAATACTTGTTTTAAGTTCTGACTATGCATTTAGAAAATCTCTTATCATAGAATTTTACAGTTGATACGGATCTTAGAAAATCTTGTTTCTTATTTCACAGACAGAAAATTAAAATAGAGGTTAAATAACTTGCCACAGGACAAAACCTATGTCCAAACTCTATGGTGTGTTTGTGTGTGTGTGTACGCAACATTTAGGTAAATTTATATTCTTAAAAAATATAAATTTGTGGAAAAAATATATAAATTTGTAAATAGGCACTCACCTGTGTTGATCAGCCATAACCATTGGCATTAATGTATAAACAGCAGTTTCATTATCTAAGTGTTAAAAAAAAAAAGAAAAGGAATTAATTTATCTCCTACTTTTTCCAAAGGGTGATACTTATGACTACTTCAGAGTTTTCTTAACTCTAAATAAAAAGCTAGGAGAAGAGGTGGAAGAAGATTATGGATAGTGAAAAACACCAGAGGTATTGCAAGATTTGCAATAATGCACAATGTTTCATCATACTTACAAGTACTTGGAGGAATGTTAAGTATATATGAATATCAAAGTATGCTAAAATTATTTTAAAATATTACATATACTTAGTATTTGCTCCTTGTCAATAACACAAGAAATTTTTAGAAGTTTTTATGAAACAGCATTAAAGTCTTATTTTTACTTACCTCACATTTTCATTTATCTTTTATAGAATAAATTCACAGAAATATGATCCAAAAGAAGTTAAAAGTCAATAACATCTATGATCTCATGCAATACTTATATAAATTTCAGATAGCGTTTGAATTTTTTTTTTTTTATGTGGACCATTTTTAAAGTCTTTATTGAATTTGTTACAATATTGCTTCTGTATTATGTTTTGGTTTTTCTGGCTACGAGGCATGTGGGATCCTAGATCCCTGACCAGGGATCAAACCCGCACCCGCTGCTTTGGAAGGCGAGGTCTTAACCACCGGACCGCCAGGAAAGTCCCTGAATTTACTTTTATGTATTACTAATGGTCATTCCTCAACTCAATGCATATTAGAGCTTTACGTTTTTTAATAAGTTACTTACAGAGAAGTAACACTGACAAGTCCCATTTAGCCCTTAAAAAGTTAATAGCAGTACTAAAATTTATGAGTAAAAGTTTGAGAAAAAGGATATTTGCATAGTATCAAAGTATTTCCCCCACAGTGAATTTACAGTGGAGAACCCAGCAGATTATCACCTTAATCATCTGATAAAGGGTAACATCACCGGAAATAATACATATTAGTATATTGTAGCCCTTGAGTTTCCACTGAGAAGGGCACATCACTTTTATAGTATTCTTGCCAAAAATCTGTAACTTTAATCTACTCATGGGAAAACATCAGACAAACCCAAATTAAGGAGAATTCCATAAAATACCTGATCAGTCCTCTTAATCAAGACCATTAAAGTCAAGGAAAAATTGAAGAAATATCACAGTTCAGGGGAGGTTAAGGAAACATGACAACTAAATGCAGTGTGGTATCCTCAACTGGATCCTTAAATAGAAAAAAGACAGTGGGAAAACTCATGAAATTCTAATAAAAGTCTGGAATGTGGCTAACAGTATTACACCAATATTAACTCCTTAGTTTTGATCACTGTTCTTTGGTTGTATAAGATGTGAACACGAGGGGAAGCTGAGTGAAGGGTATACAGGAACTGTGCACTATTTATGCAACTTTTCTGTAAGTCTAAAATTACTTAAAAATAGAAAGTTAAAAAGAAAAAGAAAGAAGAGGGGGAACTGTTATCATTAAAAGATTCTTAAGAGATGAGTCAACCAAATGTAATGTGTGGACCTGACTGGATACTGATTCAAACAAACCAACTGTAAGTGAATATTTCTGAGAGGAGAAAACTGAACATGGACTGGGTATTTGATGAGAATTAAAATTACTGTTACTTGTGTTGGCTCTAATAATGGTATTGTGATTATGTTTGAAAAAACATTATATATGTAGAAATATATCCTGAAGTATTTAAAGGAAGAGAAAAAAAGTTACCATTTCTTCACATTTTTGTTCATTATTTTACTATTTTTGAATGTATACATGAAGAGCAATTTAGTCCTTGTCAACATTCACAAGTACAGTATGCAGATGCAACAACTCTTTCACTATAATAATTTAATAACCAAAGAATCCTACTAATAACAGCCAACATGTTTTAAACCATTACCTTAAAGGCACTGTTCTAAACACTTCACATGCATATGCATCATCTCTTTTATCTTCACAGCCACCTTATGAAGTAGGTACTAGTATTATCCCTATTTTACAAACGAGAAAGCTGAAGCACTAAGTAATAAGCCGTGTGATGGTGGCATTAAATGGCTAAACTGGAATTCAAAGCTGGCTGATTCCAAAGCCCCTAGAAGAAAAATCTTCCACTGCCCCCAGTATACACTATATAAATAGCCAAAAGGTCTACAATACTATTCTTTTTTTTTTTTTTTTGCGGTATGCGGGCCTTTCACCGCTGTGGCCTTGTGGCCTCTCCCGCTGCGGAGCACAGGCTCCGGACGCGCAGGCTCAGCGGCCATGGCTCACAGGCCCAGCCGCTCCGTGGCATGCGGGATCCTCCCGGACCGGGGCAAGAACCCGTGTCCCCCGCATCGGCAGGCGGACTCTCAACCACTGCGCCACCAGGGAAGCCCTACAATACTATGCTTAACATGTACAATACAGTCTAACTTGTTTTATTCTCGTCCATCTCAATTTTTTCAAAATGCTGACTGCAACCACTAAATTATTCTCATTATCTAACAGTGAGTCACCAAAAGGAGTTGAAAAGCACTTCACTAAGCCTTCCTCATTATGGCAACATTTTTCTCTCTCATATAATACACGCCCCAATAAAAATCTGAACTTCTAAACCATGACAATTTCAATTAAGTCACTCCATAATAAACAAAGTCATAAACAGGAAATACCCTTATTTGTGAATTTAAACTTATAAATCAAGATAGTACATACTTTTAAGTGAGCACCATAAGGTTCGCATGGGTTTTACTTATAGGGTGTTCATTTAGATAAAATTTAGAGGTAGATCTTGTTTTTTAAGTAGTATCTAACCTTATTAAAAAATAGCTCACATACGCTAAAAGGTACGAAGACACAAATATAACCACAACTATGATGCTAGAAGGAGACTATCCAGGAAATACTATACTAAGAAAGTACTGAATAAAATGTGCTGTCAGGTGCTTCCTTCTCCACACTCATGAAGAAATCTTGAGAAGTAGGTATGTAACAAAAGTTTTCAGAGTGATAAGAAAAGTTTAATCAATCTCTCACTTTATCAGATATGTTGGCCATTTTTATTAATAACATTTCAGAACTCAGCAACTAAAAGGAAAACCTCAAAGAACAGGAAGCTCAGATTCACTATGCTATATTCAATGTCTCATCAAACCATAAAATGGGAGATTTTTTTAAAAATTGATAACTGTCCTAATCATTATTCAAATATATGCTCAAATGGGCTCAAGTTCTATTATTTTATTAAACAAATTACATTCACTGTAAATGCAGTACTTTAAGATTACTTTTTCCACATAAATGAATAATATAAGCCAACTTTTTACAGTCCACAGAGAATCTATATCCCTAAAATAATTGTTTTCCTTTCACTTCCTCTCTCACAAGAATATTCCTGTTAGCCCTGCCTAAGATGACTCAACAACCTGTACTCCATTACTTAGAGGGAATACTCAGGTTTTCATCATCCCAAGGAAACATAAATATGTTTTCCCAGAATTCAATTCAATAAATAAAATATCTGCAGGTTAATCCTATGCAACAAAGTTAATTTTAGAGTGAGGGCTGATTAAAAACTTTCCAACCTTAATAATTAGCTCCAATCAAGTGCTTATTAATCACTTAAGTCTAACAAGGCAAGATAAACATCTGATTATTTCCTAAAGTTAGACAGATCTCAGAACTTCTGTTCAGCCCTTAAAATGAAAGCACAACAATCTAAATTTTTATAATTAGAATGTAACACACACACACACACACACTTGAAAGGGCCAATCTCAGAGAATTCAAAAATATTCATCAGAACTTAGGGACAAAGATAAATTAAAAGGACAGGATGAGCAAACTCACTATAATCAAAGAAAAACAAATGTAAGCAACATGGGAAAAAGTTTTATTTTTAATTACTCTAGCTTCCAGGAACTCTTAGACTGTGGGTGGAACTTTCTTTTCCAAAGAGTTAGTTGAGAGGTTGATACTCAGTCTTAAAAATGCTGATATAATTAGATCTATACTCTTCTATGTAATAATCCTAAGGAAATATTTATAAAGGCAGACTGAGATTTAAAAATGTACAAAGCTGTTCCTCATAAAATCTATTATAAAAACAATAATTAGATTCAATATTTGTTACATATTAACCTACAAAATAAACCTACATTAAATCCTACAAAATAATTAAGCGTATTTAAAGATATAATAAAGGTATGTTTTCTAAAAGCAAAATAAAAGACTATATGCAGTATGATCTTAGTTTCAGTAGAAAAAGAGAAAAAATAATAATAGAAGGAAATAAAGAAAATACTAACATTGTTTATCACTGGGTGTGAAATGCCAGATTATTTTATTTTTCTTTCTTTTCAAAATGTTCCACAATGAAAACACATTACTTTTAAAACAAGAAACATTATCAAAGTCTTCTAAGTCACATTTACGTTAAAAAAAAAAACGGGATTTAAACTGAGCAATACAAATACCGTGTAAATGAAACTACACACGCAGCAAAGGATACCAATAATCTGACTGCGGAAAATGAGTGAGATCAGCACTTAAGAAATGGACTCAAAGGTGGAAGGTGGAAAGAAAACAGAGAAAGAAAACGTTGAAGCCAAAAGTCTTGTTCCTAAAATCAGGATCATTTTCAGTCTCTTACTTTACACTAGCAAGGTACCAAGGACAAAGTTATCTTTTGAGAAACAGTCGCCACAAATCATCCTGTTCTGAATCATAAGTAGAGACTAGGGAAAATTTTTTTCAGAAAAATTATCCTCAGGTCTCCAGTCCCACATTTCTTTTATGGCTCTCACCCAAGTTCTCCTTCACTAACCTTACAGATCACCTCCCCAGCAGCAATTCAAAGAAATTTTTTTTAAAAATGATATAAGATAAACTAATGCAATGCATTAAAAATAAAAAATCACCAGACTTAACTCCTACCCTTTCTCTCAGTTGGGCATACAGAATCAAGCCTCTTAGAGACAGCACTGCCCTCTCCCACTACCACTAAACCATCTGAATTCATGAGGCTGCAAACAAAACGGCTTTCTTTCTCATCTCTTTTATTACTAGTGTTTTACCTATTCTGAAGAAATCCTGGCACACTGAACTAAAATTCCTAAACGACAGGGCTCATGCCTTACTCCTCTCTGTAGAAGCGCCCCAGCCCCCTCCGTCTGATGAATAAATGAAGGCAGACATGCATATTAAAGTAAAGTGTATATATGTAAACACACAGTACGTTGAGTACATGTTTGATATTTGACACCCTTTTATTTATTGTCAAAATACAACAGTGCTCTACATTTAGAAAAAGAAAAGACTGCTTAATTCCCCTCAGCAGCTTAAAGTAAACAATACTACTTGGGGAGCATCTCTCTAGCCCCAGCAGGCAGAGACTGTAAAATGGCCCACAACTGTGATGTTTTCTGAATCCGGATCTCCGCCCTCCGGGTGATATTTCTGCTCCTTCGCCAAAACCCCTAATCGATAGTCTGGAGAGACTTGGGTCGATCCTGCTTCTTCTAGCAGCAGAACCTTCACAGCCCGGACCCCTCCCCCAAACTCCCACCTGCCCCGGGCGGGAGTGGCGGGCGAGGGGTAGCAGGAGGTCCCAGCCCGGCCCCTGCCAAGGAAAGTAAATGTGGGCGTTTGTTCAGCTTTTGGTTAGTTTTCCCACCCGGGCCTCCCC
>NW_020172162.1:627681-636241 GCF_003031525.2 Neophocaena asiaeorientalis asiaeorientalis
GCGCCCTAGGCGCTACCCCTGCCGCGCTCGCGGCCTCCGCGCCCAGCGCCCTACATCCCGCCCCGCGCCCGTCCCGCGGGCGGAGGCGGCGGTTCGCCCGGGCCAGAGCCCGGGGCTACGGAGGCCGTTTAGGACTGCGTCCTCCGTCCGGGGGCCGGGAGCTGTCGGACAGACCACCAAGTGGACACCCGCCGCCGGAGACGCCGCTCTGGCCCTTCCTGCCGCCGCCACCACCTCTTCCCTCCCGGACTCGCACAGCCTTCTGGGAGCGGTAGTTCCGAGTCGCGCGCCCGGGGCGGAGCCACGCTGGGTGCGCCCGTGGCTCCGCGCCCCTGCCACGCAGACCCCTGGGTAGGGCGGTGTGTGCGGGAAGCTGTGCGCAGGCTTGCGGAGCGACTTATTGGGTGTCCCCACGAGCCCCTTCTCCTGCACCGCAAAGCTGTACGAGAGCAGCTCCCTTCAATTCTGTTACTCCCCCCTATATAGCCGATTGGGGATTTGCACGGTTCTTAAATCCATCGTCAATCATCCCAGTTTTGGTACATTTGTTTTCCAGATACATGAACTGTTGAAATATTACATTTTCATATGTTAAAGAATGATAAAGTCAAACAAATTCAAACGCAGAATACACTCTTTCCTTCATTGCAAGTAACGTAACCGTAGCTTAATTATTTGTCTCCCCTGCTGGGCGATTTCGTGAGGGCAAAGCCGTCCCTTTATCTTGTGCCTTGTATTCCCGTACTCACCACAGCACCTGACACAAAGTTGAAACTTTGGGGAATATATGGATGGTGACATCCTAAAAGAAAATTCTAGTTTATTTGGGAACAATGCTGAAGTCTCAAGATGATGATAGATCCCAGTGGGAAATCCAAAGACTGATTTCGTGAGTTGCAAAAAAACTTGACAATACCAACAAGTGTGGATGAAATTAATTAAAAGGAAATCAGTGGGGAAAAACCATATTTGTCAGCTCTACACAGAAGTAGAGCACAAGCCAGGATAAAAACAAATTTGAAGCAGCTGAAACATGAAAGAATTTATCCAATCCAGGTGAGTATGAGCCTACCTAACACCGCTGACAATGAAAAGAGGAATTTTATCTTCTTGGGCATAACCAGTGCCCAGATGATGCTGGAGTTAAGAGAGAACCAAAGAGCTTGGTCTTTCTCAGCTTCTCCTTCCTCAAAGAGGCAAAGCTGTTCCTGCAATGAATGGGCACATGCACGTTGGTGATATATATTAGCTGGCCCAGAAGGAGAAAGAGAATCTCACCTGCCATTCCAGGATATGCAGGGGCAGATGGTGGCTTGCATGGGTGTTCCCTGCCAATGCCATCCTGAATCAGTTCCAACCTGCTGCTATCAGTTATTTGTGCCAGTGATGCAACAGGCTCAGGGTAGACCTTCTAACCAGTTGGTTCAGATGAGACCTAAACCAGTCCAACAACAAGGTGGAGACATCAGAGCTTCGAAGGAATGCCAAACACTATGGGGCAGGCCATGTCCAACCCTTTGCAACCTAGCTTCAACTGGAAATGGTCCTGCCTTTCTTGGCTTCCCCATACCATTCAGAAAGTCAAGATCCCCACTGCTATACAGAAGGTAGCATCTCAGCCTCTGCTATTACTGCCACCCCTTAAGCTGTTGCTCCATATAAATCATTTCCGATGTCCTCTGGGCACCAAGACTGGATTTTACATGCAGAGCAGGAGTCCCCAATAACCTCTATGGTGGGCATCTCCCCATGCTGGTCACTGTTCACCACAGGAGTAAAAGATGCTGGAAGAATGTTACAGAATGCTGCTGTGGGTTGTCAGTTCTAAATCCTGCAATGTGATGCACTCTCTCAAATAGCTCTGCTCCAAGGTGTATGAAGCTGTGGTAACACTATAGGCTTATCACTGCCTGTCCAATAGAACTTTCTACAATGACAGAAATGTTCTGTAGTCTGCACTGTCCAGAATAGTAGCCACTAAGCAAAAGGGGTTACTGAGTGCTTGAAATGTGGCTAGTGTAACTAGATTTTAAATATTTATTTAAATGTAATTAGTCTAATTAATTAATTTAAATTAAGTAGCCACATGTGCCTAGTGGCCACCATATTGGACAGGGCAGTTTATCACACCAAGAAGGAAGCTGCCCATGAGAACAACAAAAAAGTGAAATAGCTCCTCATAGGTTATAGTTGAAGAACTGAAAATTCTCACTTGCCCTGTGGAAGTCAACACCAAGAATATCAAATGAAAGCTTTAAAAGGGCATTTTGTATCATAAATTCCATTATCAAAAATATAGCGCTTTTCACTTATAAGAATCCAGATTTCTCTGTGACCCAGTTTTAACTTTCTTTTTTCTATTTCTGGATTTTCTTCTCCCTGAAAATTGGTTTTATTGGAGATACCCAAGCTTAAGTTTCTCCATTTAAAAGAAGAAAACAATCAGTTCAATAAAAGGCAGGAAGAGAGCAGGGGTGGACAAAAGAAAAGAACAAAGAACAACCACTGTAAAAACAAAACACAAAAATAAGATGGTAGAAATAAATCCAAATATATTCATGGCCATAATCACAGAAAATACACACAGAGTCAACTGTGGATAGGGTGGAAAATGTTCTCCTTTCCAGGCACCATATATGCTTAATATATGAGAAAGAATTAGTCTTGGAAAAATCTAACTGCAGTAAAATATTTTTTTTTCTATTTTCTTGTGTCCTGAGATAACACACTACAAATATTGAGGATATATATTCAAAATCCTTATCTAACTCTATGAATTCAAAGCACTATAGAAACCAGTTCTCCCTGCATATCAACCATGGGAAGGAAGTATATGCCAACAGCCGCTGTTCCTTGTGGATATGAATTGCAAGCCACCAAAACTTTATCGGGAGGTATTGCAAGCCTACCTGAAGTTTAGGATTAAAAAATGTATTAGCTCTTGGGAGAGATGTAAAGTATGGGATTTCCATAAATCATTTAAATTGGGATTGTGTAAAGGAGGGGCTTTTGGCTATGACTAAAATAATTTTGATGTTTCAAATTTTCATATACCTGTTGCAAAAATTTCATGGTTCATGCTACTATTAAGAGCAGTGCTATGTCTTCCAAAGTAAGGTATTAGGATATACATAGAGATAGACAACATCCAAAATGAGACATACTGAGAATTTAAAATTTTTAAACCATTAATAATGCATTTGTAGAAATCTGACTTTTGTAATAAATGAAATGAAATCAGTAATTTCATGAAATTACTATGAAAGGATTTTCCTAATTTTGTAGTAAGTTTAACAATCTTAGTGATCACTGGAGAGAACATGAAAGATAATGTCTCCTACCAAAAACATAATAGTGCTAAGAAAACCAGTGTCACTAAACTTGTGTATATTTGAAATCAATTTTTTTTTTTTTTGCGGTACGCGGGCCTCTCACTGTTGTGGCCTCTCCTGTTGCGGAGCACAGGCTCTGGACGCACAGGCTCAGCGGCCATGGCTCACGGGCCCGGCCGCTCTGCGGCATGTGGGATCTTCCCGGACCAGGGCACGAACCCGCGTCCCGTGCATCGGCAGGAGGACTCTCAACCACTGCGCCACCAGGGAAGCCCAATAACTGCCTTTTTAAAGCATTCAATTTGGATTAAATAAAAAATGTTGGTGAGTTTACTCCATCATCAGTAACTTGGTCCCAAATTCAAAGCAAACCAATATTTATATGCAAGGTGGAAGTACAATAAAGAATAAGACTTTTGGGCTTCCCTGGCAGCACAGTGGTTGAGAGTCCGCCTGCCGATGCACGGGACGCGGGTTCGTGCCCCGGTACGGGAAGATCCCACATGCCGCAGAGCGGCCGGGCCCGTGAGCCATGGCCGCTGAGCCTGTGCGTCCAGAGCCTGTGCTCCGCAACAGGAGAGGCCACAACAGTGAGAGGCCCAGGTACAGCAAAAAAATAAAAAAAATAAGACTTTTTTCACTCTCAAGGAGTTCAACTTCTGGAAAGGAAATTAGACATGCACAAATCTGACAGTAATACATAGCAAACTGTGGAGACTCCTTCATGCTGTACTCAAAACCCTGGGGATGTGGGGGAGAGAATCATCCCTTCATTGTAGAGAGGGAGCAGAATCAAGGAAACTTCCATGCTTGAAAGGAGATCACATTAACACATGGGAAATAGAAACAAGCAGGACAATCTGATTAACAACAAATATTAACAGTTGATACTTGTTGAGCATCAATAGCTTATTTAGCTAAGGCTTGTGGGTAATTGGAGAATTAAGGCTAACACGTGTTAGTCAGATTTCAGTTAGCCTTGAATGTCATGCTTAGGAGCTTGAAGCCAGTTCTTTAAACAGCAAGGGGCAACACAATTAGATGGTAGTGGAAGAGAATGGTAACAGCTGAATGAGTTAAGAGGCCACTTGTACAGGTGAATGGAAACAAAACACTGTGTTAGGGTGGGAGTGAAGGAAAAAGACAGATATGGGTACTATGGATTGACAGGATGCAGAATTTTGACTCTACATGAACAGTGGACTAGATGGGTAAGAGTTAAAGATGACTCCAAAGTTAGTAGTTGTCAGGTGTAAGTTCTTTTGAGAGGAAAAAAGTTGTTCAAAAGTTGCATATTCTGGGGGCTTCCCTGGTGGCGCAGTGGTTGAGAATCTGTCTGCCAATGCAGGGGACACGTGTTCGAGCCCCGGTCTGGGAGGATCCCACATGCCGCGGAGCAACTAGGCCCGTGAGCCACAACTACTGAGCCTGCGCGTCTGGAGCCTGTGCTCCGCAACAAGAGAGGCCGCGATAGTGAGAGGCCCGCGCACCGCGATGAAGAGTGGCCCCCGCTCGCCGCAACTAGAGAAAGCCCTCACACAGAAATGAAGACCCAACACAGCAAAAGTAAATAAAATAATTAATAAACTCCAACCGCCAACATCTTCAAAAAAAAAAAGTTGCATAACTCCAAATCATTAGATTGCAGAATCTGAAGAGCCTTATCAAGGCTGAGTCTGGAGTATGGGATAATCCTATGCTAGATATATTTAATAAAGGCCTGTTTTCTGAGTGCTGGTTTTCCACATCCGTATTGGTGTGGGTTTCAATTATATTTAAAAGTCACTTTCAATTGCCCCTGAAGAAGAATTTTTTGTTCACCTTTTCTTCAAGACAAATAGTGCAGTTAAAAAAAGTAAAAGGTCTAATTTCTCAGGGTAGGGTGGTTTAGGGCTACATATTGGAGACATAGTACTGACATTGAGACCAGAAAACTGAGATTCATTTCAACTGTCTGGTTTCACGTTTCCTCATCAGCAAAATGAAATTTATTAATCAGGACTTTTCCAGTTGCAAGTGACAGGAAAGTGACTTCAGCTAGCATATGTCAAATAAAAAATTTATTAATACAAGCGGATGGCTTAAGGACCCCCAAGGGATGGAGGCACCATTAGAACTCTCTCTGTTCTTTGTCAGAGTTATCTTCTTAAAGAACAACTGGAAACATTTCACTTCCTCCCTCAGAATCTATGCAGCTGTCCCCATTCTCCATAATTTAAAGTCTAACCTCCTAAGCACGCTATTCAAAGCCTGACACAATCGGTTCTCAAATAACCTTTCCAGTCCTGTTTTAATAATTGTCTGCAGTTATTGAGTGCTTACTGCAACCAGGATTTGTCTTAGAGGGAAACAGGCTACGATTAGAATTCCTGGCTCTATCTGTACTAACCAGGTGCCTTGAAAAAACTGCCTTAGCCTCTGGAAACCTCCATTTTCATCATTTGCAAAATGGGGGTAATTACAGTATCTGTCTTATTTCACTTATTTCTTTCTTCATTTCATGGAGGGACACATGATCTCATATCTTACAGCTTTTCTTGATGGCTCATTCTTGGATCAAGGTGCAGGGTCAGGCTATTTAAATAGGCTGCTCTCTTAAAAACCACGTACATGGGAGATGTAGTTCCCCAAAAGGTAGAAGCTGAGAGATGCAAAATAATTTGGCCAATACAGAGGATGCGGACTTATTTATTCAATCCTACAAGTCTGTGTCTGGGAAATAGCATCCTTATTTAGCACATCCTTGACATCTATTCTTCCAAAATGTTCTTGTAAATTTTTTGCTTCTTTTGTTCGTACTTCCAGTCTTGCATTTGTCTCCTGAATCCTTCAGTTTTAGCACTACCACACCCCAGGAATTATTGATTAATTGAATATATTATCACTTGTTTTTGTTTTTGTTTTTGTTTTTTTAAAGTAAGCTGAGCTGATCTAGCAGAATTTGCTGTCCCCTCTACCCTCTGTAATAGCCATTGTGGAAGACTGCCTCCTCACCACTCTCTTGACCCAAATTGGCCATTCGGGACAGGGTCGAGAATGTTTGGTCAGCCTCCTTACTCTGAGCCTTGGAGGTGGTAGATTTCATGCTGTCGAGAGAGAGCAGTTTTCTTACAGCTTTATTTCACCTGGACACATACCACAGCTCCAAAGTCCTTACTTAACCTTAAATCTCCCTTATTAACCATTAATTTCTGTGCCCCCACCTGCTTCCTACCTAATCCCACAGCTCCAGTTTAACCCCTACATTTCAACATTTTGGGCACTGGTTCTTCAAATTACATTTATGACTTAGTATGCCTATAGCATTCACAAAGGCAGGGCTACACTTCATATGGAAATTCATGCCAAAAAACAATAAAAATGATGGATCTATCTTTTCTTCACAATTACCTAAAATGTGCATACCTGGAAATGGAGGTATGTAGATGTAGAAGTAGAGTGTAGCAAATCTTTGATGTTTAATGGTACTTTCTTAGCTGAGCACTAAGTTGGTGAGGAATGATTTCTTTTCATCTCCCTGATTAATCTCTACAGAATCTTTAGTTTCTCTTTCTTTCTCTGAATTTCAAGACAATGGATCCAGTTACACTTCCTGGGTCATGTGAAGAGAGGTTTGGTGGGGGTTGGGGCAGAAGGCAGATGAAAGGGGAAGTGGGTGCTCTAGACTTGATGTCTGAGAAATTGTCCAGGGGTTGGGGGGATCATCTGTACTCAGACCCAGCTTTCTGTTAGAGAATTAGATGGCTCTGACCACCTCATTTCTGGAAGGGGCTGTTCTCAGGAGCACTGACGGTGGGAAGGAGTCTGATTCTCACTGAGGGACCCACATGGCTATGAACCGCTTACAGTGATGCTCACAGAAGTGCCACTAGGCTGGCGCTATTCTATAATAGCTATTCTATTAGAGTTATAGAATAGCTACTATACTAGCTATTCTTTTCTGAACAGCTTTTTATAATTGAGTTGATTATAACTTTAAACATTTTTGGAAGATAGCATCAGACTGTAAGGCTAAAAGAAAGCCTTTCATCCTTCTGACACCTCTTTATTTCTCCAAATCACTATTTCATCAAGTGTTCAACAGGTGGAAAGAGGGCAGAGCCTGTGCTTCATGCTGAAGGAGACACTGATTAAATATAAGGTGTTGTCCTTGTCTTTAAGAAAATAGCAAGCGAGAGCTGGTGGTGGAGGTGGGGTAGAGGTGAAATACTTGGCAGAAAACAGATTAAGACACGTGGGTTTTTTGTTTTGTTTTGGCCATGCTGCGTCACGTGGCATGTGGGATCTTAATTCCCCGACCAGGGATCAAACCCGTGTCCCCCACAGTGGAAGCACGGAGTCTTATCTACTGGACCACCAGGGAAGTCCAAGACACACACGTTTTAATTCACTGAACACATATTTATTGTGTATCTATTCCATTCCAGGCACTGTTCTAGGTACTGGGGACATAGCTCTAAGTAAAACAGACAATATCCCTGTCCTCATGGGTTAACATTCAAGTAGAGGAAACTTAATATATGAAAATAAAAATAAATAATATAATATTAGCTATCTAAAAGTGCTACGGGAAAAAAGCAGAAGGAACCAGAAGTACAAAGGTCATGAAATGGGAAAGAGCTTGGGGTGTTTGAGGAATAGCACAAAGCCTAGGGTAAGTAAAATACAGGGAGCTTGGGAGAAAGTGCAAGGAAATGACGTGAGAGACCATAGTTTGAAGAATCACCAAACGGTCTGAACCTATGGAGTGATGTAATCTAATGTATATTTTTAAAATATTTCCCTAGCTACTGAGCAGAAAGCAAACTGTAGGAGTAAAAAATTGCAAACTAGGAGGTCAGTTAGGAAGCTATTGGAACAATTCAGTACAGGGATGGTGGTGGCTTGAACTAAGATAACTACTTCACTGAAGGTGGTGAGATATGATAGTTTTCAAGAATTTGCTGGTAGATAGAATGAGGAGTTTGAGAGAAAGAGGGAAGACAAGAGCCTAAGATTTAGAGCCTAAGGATTTTGTCCCGAGTTTCTGGGTGACTGGGGTTGCCATGTATTTTTTTTTCATTCTCAATTTTTTTAATTGAAGTGTAGTTGATTTACAATGTTGTGTTAGTCTCAGGTGTACAGCAAAGTGATTCAGTTATACATATATATATATATTTTTTTTTTTTTTTTTAAGATTCTTTTCCCTTATAGGTTACTACAAAATATTGAGTATATTCCCTGTGCTA
>NW_020172162.1:636562-671331 GCF_003031525.2 Neophocaena asiaeorientalis asiaeorientalis
AGCAAAATGATTCAGTTATTCTTATATATATATTTTTTTTTTTTTTTTTTTAAGATTCTTTTCCCTTATAGGTTACTACAAAATATTGAGTATAGTTCTCTGTGCTATACTGTAAGTCCTTATTGGGCCATGCATTGATACGGAGGACACGGGAGGAGGAGATGATTGCAGATGGGAGAAATCAAGAGTCCTTTTATGCTTACTAGACATCTAAGAGGAAATGTCAAGTTGAAGGCTGGATTATGAGTCTGGCATTGAGGAAAGAGGTCAGGATTAGATATAATACATTTCTCATATTACGTATCTCATCAGCATTAGATTGTAGTAAAACAACAGAACTGGGACTTAACCTGGTGGTCCAGTGGTTAAGACTCTGCGCTCCCAATGCAGGGGGCCTGGGTTTGATCCCTGGTCAGGGAACTAGGGCCTGCATGCTGCAACTGAAAAAGATCCCCCATGCCTCAATGAAGATCCCACACACAGCAGCGAAGATCCCACATGCCGCAACTAAGACCCGGCGCAGCCAAATAAACAAATTTAAAAAATAAATAAGTAAAAAATAAAACAACGGAACTGAATGAGACCCCTTAGGGAATGACTGTAGATAGGAAAATTTGACGTAATAAGCCATCCAACATTTACAGATAGGGAAGTGTAGATAGATCCGGCACAGCAGGCTAAGGAGGTGCAATCAGTGGTATTTGGTAGACTAGAAACCAAGTGAAAAAAGTGTTTAAAGCACTCTTGAGAGTTAGAGTAATAAGACTGAAAATCGACTACTGAATTTGGCAGTTTGAGGTCATTTGTGTCCTTGACAAGTGTGGTTTCAGTGGAATAACCTGCTTGGAACGGGTTTGATGGGAAATTGAACAGCTTTCCTGTATCGTTGAGGTAATGTTAATTAGTGTAACTCATCTGGAGGACAGTTTGGCGGTATCTATCAAAAGACAAACCTTTGCACGTATCTTTTTTTTTTTTTGCTGTACGCGGGCCTCTCACTGTTGTGGCCTCTCCCGTTGCGGAGCACAGGCTCGGGACGCGCAGGCTCAGCGGCCATGGCTCACGGGCCCAGCTGCTCCGCGGCATGTGGGATCTTCCCGGACTGGGGCACGAACCCATGTCCCCTGCATCGGCAGGCGGACTCTCAACCACTGCGCCACCAGGGAAGCCCTTGACCACTGTCCTGTATAAATTAATACTGTTAAATTAATTAAACAAGGAGGCCATTAGACTGAGGCCGTCTCTGTAAGCTAACCAGATACTTAGCCTGTAAGTGCCTCAGTTCTAAGAACTCAAAACCTAAGGACAGCCAATCACAAAGAGCCAACTAGGCTTTCCCAAATAAGGCAACCACTTAAGCTATAGCCAATCATCTAATTTCCTTGCTTCGCTTCCATGTCTTCTCTATAAAAGTCTTGCCCCAGCTCCTGTTAGTGGAGCACTTCTAACCACTTCCGGTTGGATGCTGTCCAATCTGAATGGATTTTTGCTCAGATAAACTCTTAAAAAATTTAATATACCTCAGCTTATCTTTAAACATATCCATCTGACCCCTCCTGTCATCTTGCTCCTTCATCTTGTTTTATTTTTTCTCATTACAGTATATTTATTTCTGCCTGACACATAGAGTTGTTTGTCTCCCTGCACTGGACTTTATGCTTCTCCAGGGTAGGACCTTTGTTTATTTTTGTTCATTGTTATATCCTCAGAACCTAGCACAGTACTTGGCAAGTGTAGGAGCACAAATAATTGTCGGCATGAATGAGGTTCTGGAGGGTAAGCATTCCTATTCTAACTTTCTGGCTAATGGATTAGACCCTGTCCCTGAGGATGTGAGTTCTCCAGGTGTTTAGCCCTTAGTTCTTTCCTCCTGTTTCTCTCCATCAGTTCTCTACAATCACAACTTTTTTCTTAATACAACTTTGATCCATTTCTTATTTTTTGCCACCGTTTCAAATTTAGTCCCCTTGTCCTTCCTCTGTGACTTCCTGAAAACTGCTACCTTCAGTCCATTGATGTCTCCAAGATACATGAACATATTACTATTTCTTCCTCTCTCTTTCCTTGTTTGTTAATATTATCCTGAACACACACACACACACACACACGAGGTTTCTGGAGTAGAGACAGACTGTTATTATTCACTTTAAACCAAGTAAGCACCCTGTGGTTCCCCAAGTCCCTATTCTTTCCCCTGGGGTGATGCAACAAAAGCCAGATATTACTCTACAAATACAGGGATTGTATTGTAGGAAAGGGTTCCCCACCACCAACCAAAAGGAATCAGGACATTTATATAAAAGAATCAAGCAGCTGTCCCCTTCCCCACAGAAAGTCTCCTTGGAGGTAGAATGGAAAGGATCCTGGATTCTCATGTAAATAAACCTCTCGTGGAAAAGACCATTGTCTTCAGCTTTACAACCCACAGATGCCTTCGAGGTCCTGGCTTTCACCCCTCCCTCCGCAACTCTAAACACATGCCTCTCTGAGGTAAATCTCTACAGAACTCTCATTATCTAATTAGTCGTAAGTCACCTCTAACGGCTTGGTAGAACCAAGTTGCAGTAACATTTGTTCAGAAAGCCCTAGCTAGATAGACACATAAAAACATTTTCTCTACAGCCCTACACCATTCTACCCTCCAAATTTGCTAGTATCCATCAAAGAACTTGATCGCAAGCATCAGAAACTTATGACTGATTTAAGCTGAAGAGGAGTTACTAGGAAAAATACAGCCAGGCTTGGGAACAAGGCAAACCCAAGGGAATCTGGACAGCAGCCAGGTTACAATCAGGATCACTCTGCAGAAAGAGCCTGATGCACAGCAGATTATTTTTTGCTATAGTATCCGACTTGGTTCACTTGAGTCAGGCCTCGCCCCCTGCAATCAATCTTCCATACTTCTATTATACAAATGTCTTTCAAATACTTGATCATATCATTCCCCTACTTAAAGTCTGTAAAGTGTTTTTTTTTTTTTTTCTTTTTTCTTTTGGCCGTGCTGCGCGGCTTGTGGGATCTTAGTTCCCCGGCCAGGGATTGAACCCGGGCCCTCAGCAGTGAAAGCGGGGAGTCTTAACCACTGGACTGCCCTGGAATTCCCTGTCAAGTGGTCTTTATCACGTTCAGAACACAGTTCAGACTAGTGGAATGGCATGCAAGGCCCTTCTAAATCTCCATTTTCAGCTTCATCTTCTTTTGATATTCTGCTATATGAACCCCTCACTCCAACCATGACAAAATATTTGTTCTCCAAATATATAGTGCTTTCTCACATATCACATCTATGATGTGCTGTTACCTTTCCTTGGAATGTTCCTCCAGCCTCATTTACTTGCTTAATTCCTACGTTTTCTTCAAGACTCAGCTCATGACACTCCTTAGATGAGTTAGGGGTATGCCCTCTAGGATCCCATTGTTTATTCTACACACATATATTACACTTTAATCACCATGTGTTAGGTTGTTTTACTGTGTGGCTCCCTCACTAAGTGATTTCATTGAGGTCTTTCTATCTCTATATTCTCCCTGCTCCTCCCTACAATAGCTACTCTTCTACAAGACATACTGCCTCTTATGAAAATCTCACTACAGATTTGATTCTGGAAATATGCTCCTGCATATGGAAGGGACACATGATTTTCAGTAGAAAATGTTAAAAGAGATCACCCCAGCAGCAAGTCTAATTGGTAAGAGGCTACATAGCCTCAGGAAAAGTAACCCAGGTTTTATCAATTTCATATACACAGAAATTCTATCATAAAGTATTTAAAAGTCAATGTCTTATAACACCATTGGCTGATATGCCTCAGTGATGTTTGAGGTAATGTTACTTATGTGAAAGCAAAAATCTGGATTTTGAGAAAGACAAATAATGTATAATATCACTTATATGTGGAATCTAGAAAAGACAAACTTCAGAGAAACAGAGAGTAGAGTGGTGGTTATCAGGGGATGGGGGTGGGAGAAAAGGGGAGATATTGGTTAAAGGGTACAAACTTCCAGTTATAAGATTAACAAGTTTGGGGATGTGATATACAGCATGGTGATTATAGGTAATAATACTGTATCATATACTTGAATGTTGCTAAGAGAGTAGATCTTAAATATTCTCACCACAAAAAAATAAATGGTTAACAATGTGATAGGATGGAGATGGTAATCATTTTGCAATTTATAAATGTATCAAATCAATACACTGTGCACCTTAAACTTACAAAATTACATCTCAATAGAGCTGGGAAAACACACACACACACACACACACACACACACACAGCTAATGCAAGAGGGAAAAGTATCTGGGATTTAAGGAAGCAGGTAATGTTTTAAGACATCAACATGTCAATAATATGGGGTGTTGTGCTATCACCCTCGTTAAGCAAATCAGATAATTGTTTACGTCCCTGCCAGTGCTTTGATGCTGTAATTGCAGTAATTGTATGCTCAATAAAAGTAATGGAGAACAACTGACAGGCAGTCATGAGCACATGGATGACCCAGAACAAAGCTGTCAGACTCTGCATGTTAGGGTGTAATTATGGACCGGAGCAGAATCCACCATGATTGGAAGTCTAATTTTGGCTCAGTACCATGACTCTGGGAAAACCAGAGAAGTATTTCCAAATCATTACTGCCAGGTATTTTATAAGCTCAGGCTAACAATTAGCCATACTTACATGGACTGTGGTAATAATAGGTGATAAATATTTTCTTTTATCTTTAAAACTGCATCCTTTTTTTTCTTCTATACCAGGAAGGCTCAGAAGCTTGTCATTAGTATAATGAGACAACAGACTCAGTTTTAAGATGAAATAGGTATTTTAAATAGATGAGTAAATTCCTTTTTATTTTATTTTTTATTATTTTAAAAAAATCTATTAAAAAACCTTTTTTGGACTACGTCAGGTCTTAGTTGCGGCATGCGGGATCTTTCATTGTGGTGTGGGCTCTTCATTGTGGCACGCAGGCTTCTCTCTAGCTGTGGCATGCGTATTTTCTCTCTCTACTTGTGGCACGCGGGCTCCATGGCGCCTGGGCTCTCTAGTTGAGGCACGTGGGCTTAGGTACCCCGCGGCATATGGGATCTTAGTTCCCTGACCAGGGATCCAACAGGCATCCCCTGCATTGTAAGGTGGATTCTTTACCACTGGACCACCAGGGAAGTCCCTAAATTCCTTTTTAATGACTATTATTATCTCTCAAATGCAATTAAGTTTAAAATTCAATTGACAGAAAAACACACAATTTGTTAACACATATATGTATAATAGAACTATATATTTATAAATTTACACATTGATATTAATTCATTTTTTAAAAAAATCTTCAAGGGTAATACCCATGAACCTGATAAAGGTGTTACTTCTGAGGAGGGACATTATATTGAGAGAAGTAAAGCTAAGGCCACATGCAGAAATTTATACATTTATTTTAATGTCTCTATATTTTTTAAGTTTTTATCAAAAAAATCCCAAGTTGTATTAAGTATTAATCTTGCCAGTTGAAAAACAAAACAAAACAGAAAAACCACATGAACTGGTAGAGCAGGATTTGACACGGACTCGATAGAATTTCCCATGCCCCTAATAGCTCTGATACTATGACACAGTTATATTATAAGCATACTTACATAAAACATTCAGAAATCATTTTAATATGTATCTGGTATTTTATTATATAGATGTAGTATGATTTTATTCATAGGTCTCTTATTTTGTTCCCAACTATCTAAAACAACTTTTAAAACTTTTTGTTACGTTTGCCAAACACAAACCAAAGTAGAGGGAATATTCATAAGTAACCCCCAAGTATCCATAATCCAGCTTCAGTGATTATCAATTTATGGCCAAATATGTTTGCCTAAAATGAAAACTTTACTTTCTCTATTCATATAACTTCTTCCTCTTTGTAATCATCTTTCTCTAAAGAAGAGATTCTTAAAATCAATTTATTTATTATTTATTTTATTTTTAAATTTTTGGCTGTCGGGTCTTCGTTGCTGTGCACGGGCCTTCTCTGGTTGCAGTGAGCAGGGGCTAATCTTCCTTGCGGTGCGCGGGCTTCTCACTGCAGTGGCTTCTCTTGTTGCGAAGCACAGGCTCTAGGTGCACGGGCTTCAGTAGTTGTGGCACACGGGCTCAGCAGTTGTGGCAAGTGAGCTCTAGAGCACAGGCTCAGTAGTTGTGGCGCATGGGCTTAGTTGCTCTGTGCCATGTGGTATCTTCCTGCGCCAGGGCTTGAACCCATGTCCCCTGCATTGGCAGGTGGATCCTTAACCACTATGCCACCAGGGAAGCCCAAGAGATTTTTATAAATATCTGGATTCTGATCCACTCACCATTCTCAACAGTTTTAATTAGGCTTTGAAATCATCTTTCATTAATGACAAGGTCGTTTATCAGAGTTTCACAACTATCTGGGCAAGCTTGTTTAAAATCTAGATCCTCTAAGATTTTTCTCTATCCCTGTGACAAAAATGAAATATCAAAAAATATAAAAATCCTGTGCAAAGAACTACAATGATAATTATGTATATAAACCTATCAGTGTGCACTGACAGATAAAGAGTTGAGTAAAATAGAGGGATCAGCAAATAAAATAACTTGGAAAAAAGTTCTAAGATTTGTATCCACACTTAACATTTTCTTTCAAGCCATGGTCTTTGGTTTTAAACATGTTTTGATCAAATGAACATAAACTCAGGTGGCAGATGCAGGCCAAGTTCACCATTTCAGGGCCTCCACATAGCATCTTCCTGGAGGTGCTTTGCAACTTAAAATAGTGTTCACGTCCAATGCTTGGCAGAACAGAATTCAGAGGCCAAGACCGTGAACCAGACTGGAGAGCAAGATAAATGGAGTGTAGGTAGATCAGAGAAGACAACACCGGGGTGTTTTAGCGCAGTGGTAAATTCAGGACCATGGACAGTGATGTGCGTGCCCTTATCACCTCTGTTTTGTTTTGTTTTGTGCTTTCTGTATCATAAAAGTATATTTTTTAACATCTTTATTGGAGCATAATTGCTTTACAATGTTGTGTTAGTTTCTGCTGTATAACAAAGTGAATCAGCTATATGTATACATATATCCCCATATCCCCTCCCTCTTGTGTCTCCCTCCCACCTTCCCTATCCCACCCCTCTAGGTGGTCACAAAGCACTGATCCCCCTGTGCTATGCAGCTGCTTCCCACTAGCTATCTATTTTACATTTGGTAGTGTATATATGTCAATGCTACTCTCTCACTTCGTCCCAGCTTACCCTTCCCCCTCCCCGTGTCCTCAAGTCCATTCTCTACGTCTGCGTCTTTATTCCTGTCCTGCCCCTAGGTTCATCAGAACCATTTTTTTTTTAGATTTCATGTACATGTGTTAGCATACCGTATTTGTTTCTCTCTTTCTGACTTAGTCCACTCTGTATGACAGACTCTAGGTCCATCCACCTCACTACAAATACCCAATTTCGTTCCTTTTTATGGCTGAGTAATATTCCATTGTATATATATGCCACATCTTCATCCATTCATCTGTTGATGGTCACTTAGGTTGCTTCTATGTCCCGGCTATTGTAAATAGTGCTGCACCACCTCTACTTCGGATAGTTTGCTTTTATAGAAAATCATATTTTATTGTGTATCATGCAGTAGTGGCTGGAGTGAAAGCACAGGCACAGTTCAGAGGCCAACTGCAGAGGCCAATCTGGCATCCACAGAGCCCAGGCAGAGGCATGGTAAAGGTCTTAAAATCAGATATCCAGGAGTCACACTCAAGGAAAGGAAAAGTCAACTCTGAGAACAAAAATAAGGATTGGGGTACAAGCTAAGGCTGTATAAAATAGAAAGGGAAGGAATTCAGACTTGAGAACTAGAAACAGCACTTTCAAGTGAAGCAGCAGGCAAGCAGCTGCCAACAACAGTGCACAGAGAATAAGGTCTTCCTGCCCTTTGATCTGATTCAATTCAATTCAGTTGGATTCAAGTCCACAAGTACTCAATGCATGCCAATAATAGTGAGACAATGGTTTTAAGCAATAATCCTGTGTGGACAGATAACAGCTAACAGATTTGCGCTGCTCACAGGTGTGAACAGCATTAAATGGAGGCCATTGATTACAGCTGTGACGTAGGTCCTCTGGAGCCCTCATGGTCTTGACATTTTAGAAGCAAATACCTTAATTCACTACCGATTATTTTGCTCTAACCCAGAGAAGATTAAAAAAAAAAAAAAAAACAGAATGAAAAGAAGAATGAGGTAATTGGGGGAGGGGGAAAGATGATGAGTACTGGTATGATTATTCTCATCTTTATTTTAGGAATTTCATTTTAACTTTTTTTTTCCTGTCAAGACAAAAAATGACTTTATACGAACCTGCTTTAGGAAGAAAACCACAAGTGTGTGTGTGTGTGTGTGTGTGTATATGTGCATATTAGTTGAGAAGACATTTTGTCTTGATTTTATCCCAGATAGATAAAGGGGTGCGAACACAATTGGGAAAAATAGATAAGCAAGCAGAGTATATAGAGAAAAGTTTTTTCCATTCAAGAAGAAAGTCACCTCTTACTTAAGGGTAAGAACAGAATCCTTATAATCTCTTTTTACATATTTTAAATAAAGGACAGTCTTATTAAAAGAAGCAAACCGAGAGTACAGGAGGTAAGATGGTTAACATCAGAGGCTCTTTTCTCAGAGATTGACAGTGTCGGCCAACTAAGTGGGAAGAAACTCTAACTAGAAGTTCAAGAGTTTGGCAAATAAGCAAGCAGAAGTAGAAGACCACATATGCATTTTATTTTGCTACATAACCAGCATAATTATCATGGATGCAAATGTAATGTGGTATTAACATAAGTTCATTGACCTCCTCGATGGATTTGGTATAATGTGACTGACTACATGGATGTCCTCAAAATTCTTCAATGCTCCATGTGTACTTTTTCCAAATTCGTGCTTTGTTGGTTACAGGATAAATTTCTATATGAGATGCATTTTCTTGTCAGAGATATACAGGAACCTATAGCACTGCCTAAGACATTCAGGTCTTGTCTAATAACTGGGGATACCAAGGGCCAAGCCTGGACCATAATGATTTTTGTTCTGCACATGCTATGACTAGGGCCTTGGAGCCAACTCCTAGAAAAGGTGTCAACTGTTTCTATAAAGGGCCAGATAGTAAATATTTTTAGGCCTTTGTAGACCCCATATTCTTCTCCATCACATATTCTCCTTCATTTAAAAAATTTTTAAGCAACAATTCAAAATGTTAAAAAAAATTCTTAGACCACAAGCCAGATTTGATCCATAGGACATAATTTGCCAACTCCTGCCAGGAAAATAGTTAGAAGATTAGAGTTAATTGGTCTAAAGAAAGTAGTGGGATGAGGGTCTATCAATGAAAACCAGAGAAATATAAATAACTTTCTAAAGAAGATGTGTCATTCTTTTTTTTCAAAGGAATGATACGGCCATGCTATTTATGTTTTGGTTTTTTTGAAAGTTAAAATTAATTTGTCTTTTGGAAAAGGATATGTGTCCATTCCCTATGAGCAGCAATGTTTATAGGAGTAAATTAATAAGAAAGACTGCTGACAAACTCAAGTGGAATATCACTACCCTCCTTGATTTTCTTCTTCGTGACAGAACTGTTTAAGCAATAACTCGAGAGAAGAAAACTTTCCTTCTATATTATATGGAGAAAACTTGTATGTGGATAGGTGTGTGTATTTAGATATAAGAAATAGATGAAATATATGTTATATATATATACATACATGATACTGAATATATAAAATGTGTATATATAATTATATGAACATATTTACGTATTTTCTCTAGTTCACAGTTCTTACTTTTGCAGAACACAGCTTTCATATATAATTTCAAAAGATATATAAAGGAGCTAATAGAATATGATCAGATGAGTAGGAGTGGTCATTGCACAGCCATTCAGTTAACTAGTTTTGTGCAATCATTACCTCCCACCTCCATAAAGTACTGGACATACCCACTCATGTAGCGAAGAGGTCTCCAGTGTCACGTTATAGAGCAGTGCTCACGTCTGGAGTGAAGAGAGTTCTGCATTTGCCTGACAGCTATTGCCAAGGTACACCTTACCTGTTTCAATTAATCAATCTGCCACTCCTCTTAGGGGAGGAAGTTTTTCATAAATGTACGAATTTAGATTAAACTTACTATCAAGGAGGTGGCACTGTCTGCTACAAATGGATCCCATATGTGCTAATTACGGTACAGAACACAGGAGCTATAGAGATTAGGGTAATGACTTGGATGGATGAACAAATAGGTCAGCTAGAGATGAGGGAACTGATTTGTCTAATATTAGAACCAAGCCCTACAAACCCCCTGCCTGAACTAAATCATTCAATTGCTTCTGCAGCTTTAGAACTTAAAGTATGATTTTAAACCTTCAGAGTTTTTGATTTTCATGTATTTGCAGGTCATCTGCCTCTGGAGAATTACAGGAGATGTAAAAACACACTATTTAACAAAACTGCATTCCTAGGGGTTTATGATTTGTCAAAAGATTCTCTACCATTCTGTAAGGCTTTCATTATTTCCCAAATACCCATCATATAAAGGCTCTGTACATGAAAATCCTCGGCAACTGCATGGGCTGCAGTCATGAACAAATATCAAAATATAACAAAAAGATGTTCCTCCATAACATTTATCAGCAGATGGGACTTTATGATTTGAGTAGATAATGTATGGTGATAAGCAGCGAACACATTGGGATGGCTGCTGATCTAGGAGTTGAGGGACACAGGCTCTCAGTTCATTTCTGCCTTAAGGGCCTTTGTAAATTTAAGACATTTAACACCTCAGCGCCTCATTTTTCTCTATAAAATTGATTTCACGTGCCAGGATCTATACCTCAATTAATGCTAACATTATCTGAAAGAAGGAACAGGAGAGGGTTCTTTGTTGTGCATTTCTCCCTGCCTTTCAAATGTACCCTTCTCAATTTTTATCCCACAAAAATAAACATACCAGATTAAGTGATAGGATGAGAAGGATCATTGGTTAAAAAAACAAAAGCTAAGCTACTGGGCAAAATGATCTGATGTAACATGTCAATTTCCTTAGTCAACCAAAGACCATCTCTGTATGTGCTGCCCAGACATCTCACCTCTATGGCGAGAATTGGGTCAGAGAGTTTAAAAGAGACCAGTTTTTACCACCATAGGAAAAATTGAAGGTTATTCACATTATTGGATGTAACGGGGCCGTACTGAGTCAAAATCAGTATTTAGCCATGTCTGGACCAGACTTTTGTTTTTCTACTTTTCTCCCCTGCTGTCTCCCACACCTGCACACTCCCGCCAACCACATACCTGAGGCCACAGATGGAGAAAACAGTATGTTCTGTGTCTTGGATACTAGGAGCCCTCCAGAAAGAGAAGTTACAAAAAAAAAAATTCCAAGGAACACATTATACAGCACTCTAGGAGCTAAGGGAACACAGCTGGACATAGTGAGGAACAGGGGTATTATCCATCTGTCTTCTCACAGCACAACATGACTTGGCATCACCAACAATAGCTTCCGAAAATGCAGGGCGGCTTCAGCACCTCCAGATTTGGCAGCTCTGAAAGCAATGAAAGATGGCACCTTCAATAGATTCAATATTATATTGGAAGTGGGCAACAATGCCAGGTACCACTTTCAGAGGCTTCCCTTCACATTAACCAGGTGACCAGAACCCCAGATATGAGAGGGCTTCCTAAGCTGATGTGAATCATTCCTTAAGATTCAGAGGGATCCTGGAAGTCCAGTGATAGTAGGTGGGGGCAGTAACGTGAAATTTGATCACTTATTTAACGCCATTTGTACCCACAGGCTGGTAAAGACTGAGGAATTCAGCATTTGTGGATTTTCTGGTAAAAATCCAGATTTCAAATAAACCATGGAAATGCATAAATTTCATCTTCAAGTTATATGGCCCATTTGGGAGCAGAAATATAGTTGCCATATTCATATGTTACAATCAGAGAGGTGTTGGCAAGAACCCTTGCTAGAGAAAAAAAATCATTTCCATTGACTGCTGAAATTCTACCATAAATAATATATTCCTTTTTTTAAGCACTGCTTTCTGAGAGCAGATCTGTTCTTTTATCAGATGAAAAAAAGGTGGAAAAGGAGTAATGGGGGGTGGGTAGCAAAGAAGTGAAAATGAGAGGAAACAATGAAGAAAATGTCTTGTGCCTCGAAGTCTTCCTCTGGCTGGAAGGCAGAAGGAAAGGGCCCTTTCAGTCTCTGCTTCAGTCTCCCCCCTCCCCAGTGTGTCTCTGAGCAGTTTCTAGTTATGCTGGTAAGATGGGTGGCATGGTTGGGTGAAAGGATCACTGGACTTAGGAATAGGACACCTGGTTTTAGACCTGTATCTCTAACTAGCTAACTACAGGTTCTTGGAGTGGGGGGTGGTGGGAGATGAGTGGCCATGATTTGTAGTATTTGCCAATTTCTGTGATGTATATGTTCCCACCATGACCTATTTCAAGCTACCAGCGTGATGTCACTGAACGTGGAGTTGTGAAGAGATGCAAAGTGGCACATCACATAGTACTGCTACCATACACACATAATAGATGTAAACAGTAACCGCAAGTACATAGATGGCAATAGAATGTAGAAAAATCATTAGGAAATGATGAGTTCTAAGTATTTCTTACCTGTGTGTGTGTGTTCAAAATAGCTGAATTTTACTGAATTACTACTGTGGGTCAGACTTTTTTTTTTAATTAAGGTCTAACTGGCATAAAATAAATAGCACTTACTTAAAGTGTACAATTTGATCATTTCTGGTATATGTATGCACCCATGAAACCATCAATAAAATATCCACCACCCCAAAAATTTCCCTTGTGCCCTTTTGTAACCCCTCCCTTTTGCCCCTCCCATCCTCACTCTATTCCCCAGGCAACCATTGATCTGCTCTCTGTCACAGTAATTTGGATCTTCTAGGACTTTATAAGAGCAGAATCATACAGTGTGTACCCTACTGTTATCTTGCTTCTCTCACAGACTAATTATTTTGAGATTCACCCATGTTGTATATATCAATAATGTATCCTTTTAATTGCTGAGCATATTCCATTGTACGAATATACGATAATTTGTTTATCCATCTACCTACTGATGGATGTTTGGGTTGTTTCTATCTCAAAGTTTAATGACACTCATTTTTTAAAAAATTCTTGGGATTTCCTTGGTGGCCCAGTGGTTAAGACTCTGTGCTTCCACTGCAGGGGGCATGGGTTCAATCCTTGCTCAGGGAACTAAGATCCCACACCAGCATGCCATGGGGCACAGCCAAAAAAAAAAAAAAAAAAAAATTCCTTTTACTCTTTTGAGTTTCATTGTAACAGCTTCTATAGCTATGTATTCAAGTTCATCCATTTTCTGCAATGTCTAATCAGCTGTTAATCCACTCTATAGTATATCTTTTCATCTCCAACCTTGTAGTTTCATCTCTAGAAATTATATATGGGTCTTTTTTTGTCTTCAGTGTTTCTACTTAAATGTTGACCACATGGAATACAGCTAAAAATAAATAAGTGTTTTACAGTCTTTCTGCTAATTATGACCTCTGCGTCTGTTCTGAGTTGGTTTAATTGATTAATTTTTCTTTTTATGACTCCTGTTTTCCTGCTTCTTTGCAATCCTGGTAATCTTGCATTAGATATTGTGAATTTTACTTTGTTGAGTGCCGCATGTTTTTGTACTCCTCTAAATTTTCTTGAGTTTTTCTGAAATGTAGTTAAGTTACTTAAAAACAGTTTGTTCCTTTTGAGCCTCAATTTTTAGGGTTTTTAAGGTGAGGACAGAGCAGTAGTTAGTCTAGAGTTAGATGTTCCCCACTACTGAGGCAAGACCTTTCTGAGTATTTTATCCAAATTATGAGTTTTTCCAGCTGGTGAGAACAGGTACTATTTCACATCATGTGTGAGCATAGAATACTATTTTTGGTAATCCTTTCAGATAGTTGTTTTGCCAGGATCAAGTAATTTCGTTATATGCAGGTACTGGCTAGTACTCTGCAGAATATTCCAGAGGAACCCTGTCCAGAGCTCTAAGATGCTCTCTCCCTGCAGCTCTCTCCTCTGCTACTTTGTCCTGAGAACTGTAGCTGCCTTGGTCTCACTAGACCCTCAGCTCTATCTCAACTCAGTGAGTCTAGGCTCTGGCTGTGTGCTCCCTCTTTGCTCCATTGCCTGGGACCTTTCTCAAGGCAGTAAGCTGGGGCCACTTGAAGGCTTCTTTTTGTTTGTTTCTCATCTCTCAGGGATCGCTGTCTTTTGTTACCAGATGTCCAGTATCTAGAAAACTGTTGTTTCATATATTTTGTCTAAGTTGAAAATTTTCTTTTTCAGGTGGACAAGTCAGGTCATTTCCTGTTACTCCATCTTGGCTGGAGGCAGTTTAATTACCTTTATTTTTAGTATAATTTATTTCATTATAAGTTTATACAATTTAATTTTTAATAAGGACCGTGTAAATCAACTGGCTCACAAAGTTCCTGAAAATTTAGCAATTGGCTTTCACAAATCAGTATAAGCTGCCTCTGAGCCTCACTTTCTACATCCATCTGACAAAGAGATTATCTTATTCAATTTAAGATTACTTCTAGTTATCAAGTCTAAATTCCATGGCCTAAAGAACTGTTCTAGTCAGATTTATTCAATAATTTTAAAAATTCTAATTAAAAAGTGAAGCAAATAAAATAAAATTAATAAATTCTTTAGGATTCAGCCTCAGGATTTAACTTACCATATTACTCTCTTCTCTTTATTCAGTGGAGTCTCTTGCCTCTATGCAGGCCAAGGCACATTTCTAGCTCAGGCCTTTGTCATCTCTAGGTTAAGAAGTTATTGCAGGGCTTCCCTGGTGGTGCAGTGGTCAAGAATCCGCCTGCCAATGCAGGAGACATGGGTTCGATCCCTGGTCCAGGAAGATCCCACATGCCGCGGAGCAACTAAACCTGCAAGCCACAACTACCGAGCCTGCGTGCCACAACTACTGAAGCCCACGCACCTAGAGCCCATGCTTCACAACAAGAGAAGCCACCGCAATGAGAAGCCCACGCACCGCAATGAAGAAAAAGGAGAGTGCTCAAATCAATAAAATTAGAAATGAAAAAGGAGAAGTTACAACAGACACCACAGAAATACAAAGCATCGTAAGAGACTACTACAAGCAACTCTATGCCAATAAAATGGACAACCTGGAAGAAATGGACAAATTCTTAGAAAAACACAACCTTCCAAGACTGAACCAGGAAGAAACAGAAAATATGAACAGACCAATCATAAGCACTGAAATTGAAACTGTGGTTAAAAATCTTCCAACCAACTAAGTCCAGGACCAGATGGCTTCATTAGAGAAGAGCTAATACCCATCTTTCTCAAACTCTTCCAAAAAATTGCAGAGGAAGGAACACTCTCAAACTCATTCTACGAGGCCACCACCACCCTGATACCAAAACCAGACAAAAAGAAACCAGATACTACAAAAAAATAAAATTACAGATCAATATTGATCCTCAACAAAATACTAGCAAACAGAATCCAACAACTCATTAAAAGGATCATACACCATGATCAAGTGGGATTTATCCCAGGGATGCAAGGATTCTTCAATATATGCAAAACAATCAATGTGATACACCATATTAACAAATTGAAGAATAAAAACCATATGATCATCTCAATAGATGCAGAAAAAATTTTTTGACAAAATTCAACACGCATTTATGATAAAAACTCTCCAGAAAGTGTGCATAAAGGGAACCTACCTCAACATAATAAAGGCCATATATGATGGACGCACAGCAAACATTACTCTCAATGGAGAAAAACTGAAAGCATTTCCTCTAAAATCAGGAATAAGAGAAGGATGCCCACCCTAGCCACTATTATTCAACATAGTTTTGGAAGTCCTAGCCATGTGAATCAGAGAAGAATCAGAGAAGAAAAAGGAATACAAATTGGAAAAGAAGAAGTAAAACTGTCACTGTTTGCAGATACAAAGTTGCAGGATACAAAATTAATACACAGAAATCTCTTGCATTCCTATACACTAACAGTGAAAGATCAGAAAGAGAAATTAAGGAAACACTCCCATTTACCATTGCAACAAAAAGAATAAAATACCTAGGAATAAACCTACCTAAGGAGGCAAAAGACCTGTACACAGAAAACTATAAAATACTGATGAAAGAAATCAAAGAGGACACAAACAGATGGAGAGATATACTATGTTCTTGGATTAGAAGAATCAATATTGTGAAAATGACTATACTACCCAAAGCAATCTACAGATTCAATGCAGTCCCTATCAAAATACCAATGGCATTTTTCACAGAACTAGAACAAAAAATGTTACAGTTTGTATGGAAACACAAAAGACCTTGAATAGCAAAAGCAATCTTGAGAAAAAAAAAAACAAAAACGGAGCTGTAGGAATCAGACTCCCTGGCTTCAGATTATACTACAGGGCTACAGTAATCAAGGCTGTATGGTACTGGCACAAAAACAGAAATATAGATCAATGGAACAGGATAGAAAGCCCAGAGATAAACCCACGCACCTATGGTCACCTAATCAATGTCAAAAGAGGTCAGAATATACAATGGAGCAAAGACAGCCGCTTCAATAAGTGGTGCTGGGAAAACTGGACAGCTACATGTGAAAGAATGAAATTAGAACACTCCCTAACACCATACAGAAAAATAAAAATGTAAAAAAAGAATAAAAATTATTGCAACTGGTATTTCTGCTTTCAGTCATGTTTCTCTTCAATTCTACTCTCCATGGCATCAGGAGAACCTGTTCTAAAGTCACAGGTTTGATCAGGTGTTTTCCCATTGCCTGCAGGATGAAGTCCAAACTCCTTAGGATGATATACAAGGCCTTTGCAACAAAAGAAATATAACAAGATAAATCACTGCCAAATCTTATTCCCTTTGGTAATATTATACATCCACATCCTTGTCATGGCTCCATGGAGGCACAGGGTGATTTCCCACCCTTTGACTTTGAACTTGCCCATGTGATTGCTTTGACCAATGGTATGTTAGGAATGTGACATGAACAGGGGCTTAAAAGGAGCTTGCATGGTTGGGCTTGTTCTTCTGCCATCACTCTAAGAACGTACTGTGATACCCTTGGTCCCTGCAGCCTGAGTCCAGAATGAGATATGTGGGCTGGACCCACAAACTGAAGCAGAGCTTCCCAGCCAACCCCTGCTTAGATCAGCTGATTAGCAGTTGAACTGCAGACCTATGAGCATGAAAATAAATGCTAATTATTGCAGGCCAAAAATATGTTCATGGTTGTTTATTACACAGCAAAAGATGATAGATACAATAACTAACATTTTAGTCCTTATACAGTGCCAGGAACTTTCACATCTATTAGCTCATTTAACTTTCCCAATAACCTATGAAACAGTCTTTCTTGCACTGTACAGATGGGAGAACTGATATTTAGTGAGCTCATGTTACTTGCTTAAGTCTATAGACTAAGTAAGTGTGGTGGATATGGGATTTGAACTCAGATTTGTTTTTCCCCACTACACACCTTCATCTCCTACTGCTCCCCTAATTTCTGCTATTTTCTGCTTTGGCAATAGCGTCCTCTAAAATACAATTTATATCTCCAGCCTTTGCACATGTTGTACCCCATGCAGCACCTACCATATGGTAGGTGCTCAACAAATATTTATGGAATGGCTAATGAATAAGTGGCTGTTTAGAATTCCTCTTTTTTGTCACCTAGATAATTCACAAATAATCTTCAAAACCTGGTTTAGAGATCACTTCTATGTGAAGTTCATTCTTCACCTCTCCAATTTCCTCCTTTGTGCTTTTCAATCTTTACCACAGTCAAAGTTCTGCCTCTCATACTAAATTGCAGTTATTTCATGACACATTTGTTTTCCTGATCTTAGGATTTCTCAACATTAAGTTTCACAATAATTCATGTTGCATTCCTAGGGCTAGTCTGGGCACATGCCTAATAAGTGTGTTTTCATTCTAAGTGGTATTTTGGATCACCAAAATAATACCAGATCTAAGCTTCCAGGAAATTCTAATGAATTTAAGCATCATGACCATCCATCAATGCTATCCACATTTATAAGCAGACACTAAAAACAAAGTTAAAACTAGTAAGTTTCAAGAGGTGTAGGAAACTCCTTACCTGTAACCTAGGACTTTCCACCTCTCCTCCATGCCCTTCCTGCAAATCACTGCATAGAGCAGGATGTTATGATGGGAAAGCACCGCACCTGTGAAGGGCATACTTGCAGGGGGAAAAAGTTTGTTTAATTTCAAGGTTTCAGACTGATTTTTCTTAACCAAACTATTTGAAATGCATAAAGTTTTATAAGGATAAATAAAATTAACTACATTTTGAAGTAAGTACTTTTAAAATCACTTATTCTGATAGAAGCTGCAGAAAAGATTCCCTGGATAATACTTTATCACTTTATCAAAGAATTGCAACAACCACTAGATGTCAGCACTTATGAACTGAAATCCTGCCAATGGTTCTGATGTCAGTTTCATTTTTTCTTTAAGGTTATGATTTATGAGAAAAGATAATTGGAAAACATATGAAAGGTTTGCTTGAAATATATAAAATAATATATTTAGAAAATAATAAACTCAATTATGGTGATAATTCTTAAAACAAGAATAAAAATCTAACTTTAAATGACCGTTTTGCAAGCCCTGGAGGTTCACCAACTGGCACTTTGCCAAATCAGGACCAGGACAAAATTCTATGTGCAAGGATTCTCTACAAGCAGTACCCTATCATCTCAAGAACCAAATAACTGGACTTTGAATCTAAGTATTTGGGAGTTCCTTCAGGTCATGAGACCAAGATGTTCTTCACAAAAGAACCACACTAGCTATGGTCCTGCACACGTGCTGCCTGTGTTGCTTCTTGGCACCTGCCCAACAACTTTTCAGTCTCTCCTTTCAGATTTAGGCCATAGAATCACTAAGTTCCCTTGTGCATCTCTTTTGAAGCATAGTCAACAAAACAAATCAAGATCAGTGCACTGACAGGCTGCTTAAAATACAAAAATTGTTTGTTTGTTTTTCCTGGAACATAAAATTCCCTCTTGGGCCACTTCTGAGCAGCAAAACAAAGTGAGATGCGCCAGGAGAAAGGAGCATGGCAAAGGTGTGCCGACTGGGCGGGGTCTGTGAGCCTGTGGCTGGAAGTACTGCAAGTCTAATTAGCTGCTTAATGAACTATTATTAAGCTGTCTGGGGTTGAGTGAGGAATGTACACAGTTGGCTCAGCTGACTGGCATCATTTTGCTCAGAGTCTGCAGTGAAACAATAGAATTTGTTAGGTCATTAGATATATTTTCATAGGTAGTTTCAGAGATCTCTTCCATAAGTAAGGTTCCATAACACGTGAGGCTAATTAAATAGCCCCTGTCTCTTCCACCACCTGAACTTAGTTTTAAGAATATGAAAATGTTTTTTTCTTATTTAAAAATAAAAACAAGGTAAAAATCACACCACAGAATTAACATTTCTATTGAGCGTGCCTTATGACAGAGAAGTAAAATAAGGCTCTAATATTGCTTTCCATTTTCCCCAGCCTCACATTTTTGTTTGCATGCTCAGAGAATTTTGTCCCAGACTATTAGTTAAATTATTATAATACACTAAAATTTTCTTTCAGTGATTATAAGATTTATATTCCACTTTCTAACTATAATTACCAGTTATTTGAATTTAATTCTGTGTTTAAGTGGGTTCAATGTGTATCGACAGTTCTTTCCTACATAACTTGATTACATATTTTCATTTACATTTTAAAGATGAAGAAAAAAATTCTTAAACTGCTTTTGTTTACTTGTTTTATTAAAGATTATATGGAGGTTTAGAGATAGAATTAGGGTTATTTGACATTCTTTTCTTGTTTTGTAGAGTCCTTATTTTCTTTAATCTTGAGACTCAAAGAAATTATGTAAAATTTTGTTCTTCTGAAGTGTACTCTTTTTTTTTTTTTTTTGAAGTGTACTCTTTATCATTTACACCTTTTGTCCATTCTGCTTTTCTTCTAGCATTTCTGTACAGGTTTCATGGGAATGTCTCTTGCTATTTGCCAAAAAGTAGTGTGGTGGAATCATCTTAATGCCTTTCCTTATTCATTTGGGGACTCTTTGAATCATTATTTTAGAATATGAGGTGGGGGTTTCATTTTGATGCTTTTTATCCTATAATCAGTCCCTTGGTTGCCTAAGAGTGGGTGGGTGGGTGGTTACAAGCCCATGGGCTGAAGGAAGCCACAGTGTTAGGGCTTTATGTTAAAAACTCTACTATTGCCCAGTTACGCCAAAGTATGAAAAGTATTTTAGCATTCTTACTCAACGGAATGTCCTTGGGTGTTGGTCAAAGAATTTGATTTAAATATACACACTACTATATATAAAATAGATAGCCAACAAGGACCTACTGTACAGCACAGGGAACTAAACTCAATATTTTGTAATAACCTATAAGGGAAAAGAATCTGAAGAAGGACATACATATATATATATATATGTACATAAATATGTATAACTGAATCACTGTGCTGTACATCTGAAACTAACAGGACATTGTAAATCAACTATATTTCAATAAAACAAACAAACAAAAAACAGAAACCCCAAAGAATTTGATTAAAACAATCAGGTTAGTGTGATACTCCATGATTTTTTCTTTCTTTCTTTTTTTGTTTTTTTGAGATAGTCAACTTATTCTTTTCCATCTAATGATTTTCGTTCCTCTGAGCAAATTTGGTTTCTAATATCGACTCCCCTCTCTCTTACCCTTCAGAGCTCTCTCGCCCTGATTAAGAAGCCAGGTTAGAGAATTTTTAAAATGGAAGCTAGGGGCCACAGGTTCTATTACAACCGACCATCTGCAGGGGGCTCCAGGCGGCTTAGTCTCTGCTTTTCTTGCTGCCTCCCATGCTTTTAGTCTTGCATCTTCAAAATGGGGGTACAGGGAATGCCCTGATGGTCCAGTGGTTAGGACTCCATGTTTTCACTGCTGAGGGTGCAGGTTCGATCCCTGGTCAGGGAACTAAGATCCTGCAAGCCACACAGCATGGCCAACAATTTTTTTAAATGGGGGTACAGTGGGCACCTTATCTTGACTTACTTCTGATAATACTACAAATAATCTCAAGTAAAGGAATGCTTTGTTGATGCCATGGAAAAGTATATACCAAACTGTTACTCTGAGGATTCTACTTGGTATATTATGTACTCTATCCTGTTCTAATTTTTCAATAAACTTGTTTCATTTCAATAACTTTAAGATTAGAGTTTAGAAAATTAATCAGCTTTAATATTGCAGCAGATAAAATTTTAGTACTAAAAATTTACATGTAGAATGGTTATATGTAAATAATAAGAAAATACTTTGTAGAAAAATGGATAGAATAATGATTAAAGAAGCAGCAATAATAAAAATTTTTCCAAATGAAGATAAATACATTAGAACAAGTACATAGGCTGAGAAAGGGCACTAATCTTATTGAAATGCAATGAAAATTGTATTCAATATAATCTAAATATCAATCTGAAGAAAATATTGAAGAAAATGGGGTCTAGAGCCTCTTTTGAATTAACTGACTTTAGAAACGTTCAAATATTTGAGGATGCTGGAACTGCTTTCGCATTTATAGATGTGCTCTAACTGATTTTCCCAATTATCATGAAAACTATTCCAGTTTAGTAGACTATAGGCATCAATCACAAGCCCTTGAAACAACCTCCCAGGTGTTTCTATGAGATGGTGATTACATTACACATGCTCTCTCACACAGATATTATAACTTGAACCAGACAATTCCCTCATAATACACTAATTATTATTAAAACTCCTTCCAAGTCACCTGTTCAGCTAAGTAGGGATGCCTGTATTTCAAGCCCTTAGGGAACCCTGCAGAAATCTGAGAGTCTAAAGAATTTGAGCATCTCCACACCACTCTGAATCAACTGTTTATTTTATGGCTAACTGCCCTACAGCTTTATTGTGAAGATAGGAGCATCATCATAGCAAAGCGAGTTGTTAGATAAAAACACTGTTTTATGAATCAATATCATAGATAATATGAGTCCCAATTCTGTTTCTTATTAGTCTTATTAGTTGAAACACAGCCCTCCTGTTCATGTTTCCTATTATTGTCCAAACAACCCTTGGAATAACCATACCATCCTCTACATCTCTGCCCAATGTGGTTCTGGGAGGTGATGAGAATTGGCTTGAGCCTCTATCTACTATCAGGACTGGGATTCCCAAGTCCATTCCTCTGACTAGTCCATGTAGCTCATGTTCTTTGGCAAACACTGCAGGATTCTGGTCCTTGGCAATGCTTTCTGGGCTACCATTTTCACTATCATCCCGAAGTTGGCACACTTCTTTGCATCTCCAGCCATAATGTGGTCTTTGTTGTATTGACCCCACAGTGGAAGACAGAGAGGTGATAAATGTTCTTTCTAAATGATACCCTTTTGGACTTCCCTGGTGGCACAGTGGTTAAAAATCCTCCTGCCAATGCAGGGGACACGGGTTTGAGCCGGGTCTGGGAAAATCCCACATGCCGCAGAGCAACTAAGCCCGCATGCCACAACTACTGAAGCCCATGCACCTAGAGCCGGTGCTCCGCAACAAGAGAAGCCACCGCAATAAGCCTGCGCACCACAACGAAGAGTAGCCCCCGCTCGCCGCAACTAGAGAAAGCCCGTGCACAGCAACGAAGACCCAACACAGCCAAAAAATAAAATATTTATTTAAAAAGTAAATAAATGATACCCTTTTGGCCTCCAACTATAACTTTTACTATGAAATAATTCCTCACTCTACTGAACAGTCCCCTCTATGAGGGAAGGTACCAAATCTATCTTGTTCATTTCCATATCTCCAGGGCACTTCCTGGCACATAGTAAGTACTCAATAATATTTGTTCAATGAATGTTCTAAGTCCCTCAAGGATTGACTAGAGAATTTTTTTTTTTTTATTTTTTTTTTTGCGGTATGTGGGCCTCTCACTGTTGCGGTCTCTCCCGACGCGGAGCACAGGCTCCGGACGCGCAGGCCCAGCAGCCACGGCTCACGGGCCCAGCCGCTCCGCGGCATGTGGGATACTCCCGGACCGGGGCACGAACCGTGTCCCCTGCATCAGCAGGCGGACTCTCAACCACTGCGCCACCAGGGAAGCCCTGGCTAGAGAATATTTAAATGACAACACCGGCTTTTATTTATTTATTTGCGTTATCCGGGCCTCTCACTGTTGCGGTCTCTCCCGACGCGGAGCACAGGCTCCGGACGCGCAGGCCCAGCAGCCACGGCTCACGGGCCCAGCCGCTCCGCGGCATGTGGGATACTCCCGGACCGGGGCACGAACCGTGTCCCCTGCATCAGCAGGCGGACTCTCAACCACTGCGCCACCAGGGAAGCCCCAACACCGACTTTTAAAATAGCCTTTCCGGTGGGCTTTTGATCCAGACAAAATGGTATAGACTTTTCTAACCAAGAACAACTATAAACCCTGGAAGTGACAAAAGAGGCAATCATAGACTAGGGACCCAAGGCTGGAGAAACGACAGTGGCTGGGTATCTTATGATCCTCCCCACCCAGCACTAAGAGGTAACTCATATTCCATGTCTTCCAAATCCCAACCTAGTGGCAGGAGATGGCCCAGGTAGACTCATTCCTCCCCTGGATCAAACAAGAGTCCTGCCAACAACACCAGACAGGCCAAGTGACACTGGCAAGGGGGACAGAGTGGAAGCTCCTCTGAAAACAAGTGGCCCAGGGGAACAACTTGTCATCCCCATGGGCTGAAGACTTCCTTTTCCCCCCTAGAAGCCAAGTGGCTTGCACTGGGGAAATGTCTCTCAGCCCCACAGGTGGCAACAGCAGGGATCAGTGGAAACCCTAGTGGCACCAGAGGAGAGAAGCAGACCAAAATAGTACAGCAAAGGCTCTGAATATTAAATTGTCATTGAAACCACAGGCTACAAATACACCAGGTCCTGCATGCTAAACCTGAGCAGAGTGACTGCCTGCTAAAATAAAAGATTTAAACAGGACCTCGAATTTCCTAACACAACAGCCCAATATCCAGGATACAACAGAAAATCGCCTCTAACACTAAGAGCCAGGAAAAATCACAACTAAATGGGAAAAGCAAAATGAAACAACACTAAGATGCGTCAGATGTTGGAATTATCTGACATGGATTGTAGAGAGCCACCATAAAAATGCTTCAACAAGCCATTATGATTTCCCTTGAAACAAATGAAAAGACAGAAAATTGCAACAAAGAAATGTAAGTTAAGAAAAAAAAAAAACAAATGGAAAATAGAAAACTGAAAAGCACAATAACCAAAATAAACGAATCACTGGATGGGCTCACTTGTAGAGTGATGACAGGATTGAAGCAGTGAACTTGAGGACAGATAAATAAAATTCACTGAACCTGAATGACAGAAAAAAAAAAATAGACTGAAAAGAATATCCTCTTCCTGATGATCCAGAAGAAACTCTCTTTTGCTATGTGGTGAATTGTTTCCCTGTCTGACACATTAATTCCAACCCCCATCCTCTACAGAGGTTGGGGGGATTTCATCTGCCCTTTGTCCTAATTTCATTTTCACAAGGACCTAGCTGTTAGACGCAAAGCTTTCTCCCAGGGATCTGGGGCCTCTAAGCAAAAAAGGAAATTCTGTAACCTGCTTTGAGGTTCACACTGGATAGATTAATAACCGACGTCACCTTCTGCATCCTACCATCTCCCATCCATCAGACATTTCTTATGGTTCCACATATAAGATAATGTCGGGCTGCCCTACCAGGATTCAGAAGCACAGTCTCCTAGCTGGAATCTATGACAATCCTTTAAGCTCCAGAAGTTAGCTCTGCAAAATGGAGAAGTAAATGTTTAATGTAAATATATAAACTTTTATTAAGCAAATACTATCAATTAGTTAGCTACTCATTATACAAAGTAAAAAATATACAGAAAGTGATATTAAAGAAACACATCTTTTTAGATACAAGTCACATTCCTTTCAGAGTAAATCTTAACTTATATCTATGACTCCTTGATCTTTAGTTTTCTCTGCTACCTTTAAGAAAAATAGAAATATCCCACTTCTGGTATTTTGGACCTGTTCACAACTGTGTTCGCTGCTTCAGTTGGTATGTTTTACTTTGGGAACAGTTTCAACATCTAAAGCCTTACTTTAGCTGTTTCAACTGCTTTGCAACTTTGTGTTGTCAATGCTTAGGCTGGAAGTCCCTTGTTAACTAATTAGCTCTGGCTAATTACTTGCATATTCTAATTGCCCTACCTATCTGTCTGAATCCACCATAATCTCTGGGACCTGATTTCTTGGCACTTCTCTCACTGTCAGATTTAGCTTCTGTCTGTTCTGAAGCTTGCCTGCTAAACCCTTCTCCTTCCTGTCTCTCTCTTCAAACCAAGAGCCTAAGAGAGGAAAACACGGACTCAAATCACAAATCACAAAATATGACTCCTGCCACTTCCTTCCCCCAAACTCATGGTAAGCTCATCATGGTTATTCACACACAAAAATTTCAACAGGAGCTACACTGTTCTAGGCAAGGGGCTGGTCTGTTGAGAAAAGTAACCACACACGCATCTTCCCAGTTAAGTCTCTCTTCCGATCTGATCTACTGGTTTTTGTATTCATAATACTTTGCATTATTTTTCCAGAGTTTAAATCTTAGCTTAAGGACCTACTATTCCTGTGTCCATGAGCAAACTATTTAATACCCACTCCTCCCCCAACCCCAAGTCTCAGTTTATCCGTTTATAAAGAAAGAATTGTTTTAGTACCTACAAAAGTTGATTCTCTGGTAAGGATCAACTGAGTGTTATGATCACCTGGAATATAGTAAGCACGTGATAAATGTTGGCTATTGTCACTCTTCTGATTTCTGTTACTAAAATAAGTTGTTCCCATATCCTTTATTTACTAAATTATAAATTCTGTGAGTGCAGGACAGTCTTATTCCTCTCTGTATACCATTTTAGAAGGCTTCACTTGAAGCTGATTGACCCTGTTTCATGGTTGCTATTGCCACCCCTAATGTCACCATTGCCACAGACTGTGTCACACTCTTCCAACCAGAAACCTCTGTTACATGGCAGCAAAAAAAAAAAAGCAGAACTCTCTGCTACATGGTGACAATATATATTCTAAATATGTCTCAATACAAATGTACTAATAACCATACCCAACTTAAAACTGTCTTCTAGAAACATGGCTGGAGGCTACTACTTGTCTCTGTTCCCACTCTCTGGGCTTGACATTTGAAGCAGTGATTCCAGGTAAGTGGATCATTCCAAGGTCTAGACGGTGAGAAGTATTAGGAAGCTTGATTGGCTAGTTTTCAATCTAGCTTTTTTGTTGTAATCTCCATCTGTCTTGCTTCTCTGTATATATCTTAGTTGGTTCAGAACTGGGAAAGGAGAATGGAGTATTATTTAATGCCTCATCAAGTCAGCAGAAACTAGTGACAAACCCAAGGCACAGTAAAGGAAGAAGAAAAATTCCTGTACAATAAGAAAGTATTAAAGAGAGACTGAAATAAGGAAAGCAAAATATAAAGAAAAGGATATATTTTTAAATACTACCAGTGATAAGAATGGCACTAACAGTTGCTTTTGATGCTATTCCTGACAGCCAATTGAGGAAGAGACTAGGCAGACACTGAAATCTAGAATGCTGATCTCTTACCTCTTTATTAGGCACTTTATTTGCAGATTAAAAAATTAGTAACTGACCATTTATAACACAGAAATGAAATTATAGATACAGATACTGGTCACTAAGGAACTTCGTCATGAACAGAGATAGATTAACTCATGACTTTAATACCCACTCACCAAAAAAGCGTTCATATTTTTTATGACTTCTGTATAATTTAGTTCGTTCGTTCTCTTGAAAGTGTCCCAGAAATTATGATTCAGGGGAATTGATTTGAGGTCCAGGAATTTAAACTTCTGTTAAGCGCTAGGTGATTTTGGTGTAGGTGATCTGTGGAACACCCTTTGAAAACATGAAGTGAGTAGCCTTAGAATCTTCCTCTGCAAAGGGAAACAGATATGTCTATTTCATAGGTTTATTATGAGATATAAATAAGATAATGTACATAAATACTTAGAACAGGGCCTGCACTTCAACTGCACCCCTTCTTTTCAATTTTAGAGATTATTTTCCACTATAGAAGAAAGGAAATGTGGTGAATTACAATATAATTTCTCCCTACTCAATCAGATCACAATAAATACATTCTGGTTTTCAGCTAGATTTACTTCTGAATAGCTTTACTGACTGCTTAACATTAGTTTACCACCTGCCCCAGGTTAACCTCCATTATACTGTGTTTCTAACAAATGGAAATCAAGATGGCTATCACAATATTTTAATTCTGTCCCATAATTTGAGCTAACTTGTTCATGCTTATCTTAAATAGCAAATACAATTTGTACTTTAGCACCATCCTTCTAGCTTGATCTGTAGGGCTGAAAGCACAGCAATTTCAGCTACTATGGGAAGACTACTGGATGGAATGACCCGGGCGGATCAACTGGGAACCCTTTGTGCATCAACTCTATAGCGATTTACAAAGTCAAGTGTTTAATATAATCTACGCTAAAGCTAAATAACAAGACAAACTGTATGCAAATCTGCAAAGTTTTTTAAAAAATTAATTAAAAAAAATTTTTTTTGGCTGTGTTGGGTCTTCGTTGCTGCACGCGGGTTTTCTCTAGTTACCGCGAGCGGGGGCTACTCTTTGTTGCAGTGCACGGGCTTCTCATTGTGGTGGCTTCTCTTGTTGTGGAGCACGGGCTCTAGGCACGCGGACTTCAGTAGTTGTGGCACGCGGGCTCAGTAGTTGTGGCGCACGGGCTTAGTTGCTCCGCAGCACGTGGGATCTTCCCGGCCCAGGGCTCGAACCCATGTCCCCCACATTGGCAGGCAGATTCTTAACCGCTGCGCCACCAGTGAAGTCCCAAATCTGCAAAGTTTTGATGCACCCTTCCTTTTCCTTCTTTGACATTTCAAAATATGTCACAACGAAATAAATCCAATGTGTTTATTTTCTCAATAGATCTATTCTTATGGACAATCCTTGACCCCTCTGTGAATTTTTGTTGGAGGAGAATCTAGAATCTAAAACTTGACCTAAAAGTCAGTAGAGACATCTTCATGGCTATCAGTACCTACAACCCTGAGGGGCACTTCTAGTTAAAAAAAAAAAAAGAAAACCACACAGAGATGTGTCATTTCCATCTCTAACCCACTGGCTAGAACTAGTCACATGGCTCTGCCCCCCTGAAAGTGACCAGAAGAGAAGCTATGGATGTGGGGGAGCAACAGAAGTATCTTCTACAGGCCACCCTTCTTACCACCACAAAGTCTTATGTCTCTTCTTTACAGACACAGAATCAGTAACCTCTTTCCCAAGGGAGACAATCCAAAAGTGCCATTCAGTTATGGCATGGAGCTCAAAATACTAGATCTTTGAGTGATTCACAATGGTTCCCAATTGGGTCCATGTGGGAATCCCCTTTATTTCAGAATATATGAACTGAAGAGATAAGATATCAGCCTTTCATTTCTGTAACACACCCAATACACAATGGCAAAACTGGCTCTGCAGTCAACACTCTTATTCTGAAAGGAAGAAGCATGAAAGACACACAGTAGTCACAGGTCTAAAGCAATCTGGGAATCCTGCTGGGTGGATGTTGTGAGGCCCCCAACCCAGTTGTAGGGAAATCTTCCTTGATTAGGTACTGATTTTGTTCCTTAAAAGGAACTTGCTTGTTTGTTGCTCTCCATGGCCTCTGCTCCCCTTCCCCACCAATCCCAACACTCCCAGAAGATTCTTCCTTTTCTACTACCTCTTTGGCTACATTTGAAGTGGTTGTTGAAGAATATCCCTTTCTTGGGGGCTGTACATGTTTCTCAACCCCATGCCTGCCCAGATTCTCAGGAGCTTAAGAGTAGTTGATGGAGTGTGTCAAATGCCAAGAATATAATTTGTACCGTTGAGTTACTTTGATAGTACTCGTAATGGTACCACCTCTTCTCCCATTTTATGCCTCTCTTTATGTTTTTTCTTATGCTTTCTTTTTGCTTTCAAGAGGGATCCATCTTTTATATCTCCAGTATCCTTTTCCTCTTTAGTAGAGACTTCTAAATTAATAAGTTAAGAAGTAAAGACGTAAGTTTAGGAAAAAAGAACAGCTCATTTATTTAATCCTTAAAAAAAATTGTAGTTGAAAGTCTAAAACAGTTTCACACAATTTTAGACAAGGTTGGTAATGCCTTTGGCAGCATAACTCTAGCAAAATATAGGCTTCTTTTCTATATGGTAACAAGCCAGTTACTGGCTCAATGTGCCATGAACAACATCCATAGTTTACTCTGATTTGAATTAGTTCTCCCATCTCTCTCTTTCTCTAATGATAGATGGTTTGAAAGACCCACACTTTAGCCCCTTTTTCATGAAACACCTCATCCCAATGAAAAGATTTATGGGTGCCACATCCTTGATTTGATCTTTGTACTTAGATTCTTAATCCTTTTAGAGGTTTTTGTTTACTCTGGCTTCTGCTTCAAGATCAATTTTCAATGAGCCAAAGCTTTTCAAACTCTTATGTTTTACTGTATGAGGTAAAAATGTAGTTGCCTTTTTAAATATTGCATGACCCTGAATTTTTGACCCTCTTTTGGCTAGTGGTAATAAATCCTTTCCTGTCTCAAAGGCTTAGGAGAATTGGATGAAACTAGGGCAAGTATTCATCCATTGAATCTATTTTACAACTGTTTATTGTGTACCCACTCCAAAGAATAAAAGCAAGCAAACACACCTGTCCTTGTGGGTCATGGGGCCAAATTATTACTACATTGTAACATATGAAAATGATGCTACTTATGCACCATCATTAAATCTTGGATCTTAGTTTTCCAGAAGTAAGGAAATGGGGATAAATTCCCTATTAATCTGTACTTGTCTGTTTTCATTGTGCCCTTAAGCAATAGCAGGGCGGGATGAGGACTGTGCACTGGCACCCACCCTGGATGCTCCAATCCAGTGGTTTCCAAGTGGAACGAGCACAGAAGACAATCCAATGAGAAATGGGAAATACATAATTACAATTTGATTTTTATCTCGTTATCTTAAATTTCTACTTTGTACATGTTTTACAGTGTACATAATGTATTTTTTTTGTCTGAATATAGAGTTTTGGGTTTAATTAGTAATAAGTACATAAAAACCCATGCAAACAAAGTCAATTATTAACTCAAGGAAATAAAAATGCAGTATGGGGTAAGAATAACACATCACTTATATGAGATTATGTTACATAATCTTAATCATGTAAACATTCTTAACCACAGTCAATAATGTAAACACTTAATTACATATGCTGGGATAAGGTGAGCAGGAAGGGAAAGTGTAATGGTCTTAATACACAAGTATATGCATACAATCTATAAATAAATAAATAAATATACATATATTGGAGGAGATGTGTGTTCACTGATGAGGTAAAACATACACATTTTTACACCATGGCTCTAATAATTTAAAATACAATTAAAATGAAAATTTTTAAATGAACAATAATGATTTTTCTAGAAGTTGGATCTAGACGAGGAAATGTGATTTTAAAAAGTTGGCGTCTATAATTCTTTCTATGACTATGATACATACTATTGGCAAGGCTGTGGCCAACAGTAATAAATAATCTTTCTGCCAAGCATTCCTTTTCTCCTGGTTGGCTTACATTACCAGACTACCCATTCAAAGGAGGCTTTACTGGTTATTTCTAGCCAACTGCCTTAAAGCCCTGAATTAGGTAGACTCCTCTAAAGCCAAGCATTTAAAGCATTAACAATTTTTAAGTGACATCTGATTTCTCTAACTTTTAAAAAATTTATCCAATTTTTAGGTAATTCATGAGGTTTTATAAATTCTAATGTTTGAGAGAATACTGGAAATATGAAGATGTTCAAATACATAAAATTAGAGAGACTAGTACGATGAACTACCACATACCTATACCAAGATTCAACAGTTAAGGTTTTGTCATATTTGCTTCATTGATCCACTCTCTCTCATTTTTTGGAGATTTTTTTTTTTTTAAACAATTGAGTTTTCAAAAAACAGAAGGGTTTTAAAGAGTGTGTTTCATAGAATTAGCATTAATACCTCATCATACTTCATTGCTTTTACTAAAATTTTTTCAAATAAGTAATACACTTACATGGTTCAAATATCAAAACTATATAACAGGCATATATTTAAGTCTTGCTCCCACCCCTATTCCATCCATTCTGATCTATCTGTCCCCCATAGGCAAACATTTCATTTCCCAAGTATCTTTCTAGCATTTCTATATGCAAATAATGACAAATATAAGCAGTATACTCATATTATCTCCTCCCTTTCTCGCACAAAAGTGTCTGGCATGCAGCTTTTTGTATTTAACTATGTATCCTAGAGTCCTTTCCATATAAGTACACAGAGAGATTTTCCATCCATTGTATCAATGTACCATTGCTTTTTATTTACTCAGCCTCTGTCAATGGATACAGGTTATTTCCATTCTTTTGCTATGATAAAAATGTTCAACCCAGGTACACACATTATTTGTTATGTGTGCATTTATATATCTGTAGGATAATTTTCCAGAAGAGGGACTGTTAGGTCACAGAGTATTTTTATAATTTTAATAGATATCACCAAAATGCCCTCTCTAAATGTCGTGCCTCTCCTGCACTCCCACAGCAGTGTATGAAGGTAGTGGTTTACCCACAATCTTGCCAACAGTGCTGTCAAACTGGGATTTTTGCCAGTTCTATAGGCAAGTGCAAGTTTGTCATAACTTTTATGAATGTTAAACTTTCTGCCCATTTTCATTTTTCTCCTCTATATGTGAGAGACAGTTCAATAGATACCTTATAATTTGGGTGATAGCGCTCGCTTTATAAACTTTAATTTTGAAAAGATGACAAATTATATTTGTGATAGGCATATAGAAGTCTAAAATAAGCATTTGTGACTGGAGTTATTTCTTTTACCATAATAAACGGGGGAAAAAAACCCTATGTGGATCTAGTCAGTTCCCTGCAGAAAGATATTCATTTTTCAGTAAAGAAGCAAAATCATCTAGTTCTAACAATGATAACTTATGGGTTGAATTGTGCCCCTTCCAAAAAATGTTGAAGTGCTAACCCCCAGTACCTGTGAATGTGACTTAATTTGGAAATAGGGTCTTTGCAGATGATCAAGTTAAGATGAAGTTATTTGGGTGGGCTCCAGCAAACAAATAGAATACTAACCTTTCTTTATTCATTTTTTAAAAAATCTAATCTTTCCTTTTTCTTAAACTCTAGTTTAAAAATTGTTTTACAGCAGGAAAATAAAGATATAAAGAGCCTAGTTTTTCAATATCATAACACTCAATACTTGTAATTCATAAGTAAAATGACATGATCTCTGGGACTTACTTTCATATACTATAGTCATCAAAAAAAGGGGAGGGTGAGATATAATACACCACATTCTATATTTTCTAAATGTCTTGTTAATTAGTTGCTTGAAAATGTGTTCAGGGTGCATTCTCATACACTAATTAAAAAATGACATTTCTTTTATATCCACTATGTGTCAGGCACTGTTGTAGGCATTGAGGATATTAAGAAGAGTAAGATAACGCCTGTGCTCTCAGGGAGTAATTATCAGATATAATTTTTAAAGTAAAGCAAATTACCGCCACAGCCCCAGGTAGAAAGATACATTTTTAGTAAGTAATTGTCAAGAGCCACACCCAAATGATAAATTCATTTGCCTTTAATGTTCTCTTGCGGCTTTTCATCCACTTCTAATCACGCTAAGATATTCTTTAGTAAGTGCTTAGTCTATCAAAGTTCATTATCTCCCCTTCCTGGAACCTGATATGAAATAAAACATTAAATATTACAATGTCCCATTTTTCATTTTTGTAACAGTACCATGATGCCATGGTGATAATTAGTTTCTTTTTGAAATCAAAAAGAAATATGACCTCGTGATTATTTGGAATACTAAGTTTAGGTTATGTTTTAATGTTTTAAATTTTGTTTTCTGATTACAATTCTTCTCAGGACTTTAAACAGGTATTACATAAATATACTTAAAGTCTTACAAAGCACCTAAAAGACAGAGTATTGGAAAAAAAAAAAAAAAAGACAACAAGAACAACCCAGTTCACTCTGTAAGTGTATCATTTGTAAGCTCTACTCATAAATAAAAAATTACTATAATGCTTTTAAGTCAATCATATCATATTTCAGATGGTGATATATAATTAATTGCTGTTTTTATTTCTAGTGATCAATGTCTCCATCCTTTTCCACTAAATTATTTTTGAAATCATAAATATGTAGTATTGTATCAAATCTATTGCAATAGATTGATACAATGGTTAAAACTAAGAATTGTATCCAAAAGAATCCTCAGTACTACTCAATGAGTAATGTGAAGTATTTACTTTATGAACTTGCCAGTGTAAAGGCAACTTTAAAGTCAGTCACGTTCTGTTCTACACACGTTCAGTGGAAAATTGGGCAGCCTTTCAGTAAATGTATCAAAGGTGGCCGACCTGGAAAATTCTTGGGGAGTCAAATGGTATTTTGCTTTTGATCACTTTGTCTGCACTTATCCCCAGGCCGGAAGTGTTTTTTCTAGACTGTGGTTATCCCTGACAGATGAACTGGTTTCCTAATCCTAATCCAGGAATTGGAAGGGAAAAAAATGATCATCATTACACAGGAATGGTTTGGAGGCTTGCCTTTTAGTCACAGGTTATCCAGCTAACTGGCCTTTATTAGTCATGTTCAAACTTTTCCACTTTTAATTTACAGAAATTATATGCACACATCTGGTTTTTAGATTGCTGTAATATTTAATCCTTTGAATCAGTTCCACCAAATAGTCTATATTTGATCAGACCCATTCACAGATCACAAGGCTGTGTTCAGTTTTGCAGCTGGTCAGACAATGACAGATCAGGACCACGCATTTGCTTCTGAGAAAATAAAGAGAAACTTTGACAAGAAAGAACTATGAAGTCGCGGTAGAAAATAATAGGGGAGAAGGCAGTGATATTTTGGGAAGATATACCAAAATACCACAGTTAGGTAAACACATAGTACAGTATGTTTGGCCACAGATCTTTTGGCATTTTGTGAGATAATGTCTGTATTCAATATGAGGTTGAGTATTTTACTGTTTAGGAAATACAATGTAGAACTGACCTGATAGTAGGTTCCTCAAACTTCTGACATTATCTACGATGCTCACTGGATTCTGAGATACGTTACTCATTATTGCTTTGAACTGCACAATTAGGAGTTCACTATCTCCTAGTACCTCCACAGCGTTTGTTGGTTAAGGAGCAGGCAGCGGGGCTGAGGATACGATTTGGTAACTTCTTACAGTTTCGCTTCTGCCTCTCTCCAGGCGCGGCCCAGGGATCGCCATCTGAGGCTCCTCCAGGAACCAGTGCAGCGCGCGGCGGGACCGAGTGACAGGCCCTTAAGCTCGCAGCCGCCAAGAGAAGAGCCGGCGGCGTCGGCGGCGGCGGCGGCGACCGTGCGCGCTCACAGCCCGCGCGGGGACGCGCCTTCGGGTCGG
>NW_020172162.1:671360-741646 GCF_003031525.2 Neophocaena asiaeorientalis asiaeorientalis
CTCACAATGTTCTGACCCTCCCGGCCCCGCCGCGCGCATCCCGGGTCTCCGGCCGCCGCGCTCCCTCAGGAAGTGACAGACTCCAGGCCCCTTCCTCCGCCCCGTCCCCCCGGACTAAACGCCACACACGTACTCACACCCTCTCCCCCGCCCTACCCGGGCGAGCGACGCGACCATGAGGCCCCGGAGGTAAGCAGCGCGCCCCGCGGCCCGGCGAGTGCGAGTGTGGCCGGGTGTGCGCGCGGGTGCGGACGCCGCTCGCGGCCCCGGGTCTGGCACGTGAGCAACGTCGAGTGGAGCTCTGTGCGGCGGAGCAGGAAGAAAGGAGGAGGCGTGAGCGCCACAGGGAGGGGGGAAGGACGGGGCCAGGTGGGGAAGTGACAGGTCTCGCAGCAAGTTGCCGTTTGGGAGCCAGAGCGGTGTCCTGCCTTCGCCGGCCCTGATTTATTGCCCCAGTGTTCCCACCGAGATGCGGGCGGACGATGTACTTCCGGGTTCACACCTTTCTCTCCTCGCTCCGCGCCGCTGGGTCGGCGCTGTGTGCAGGCGCGGCGTAGCTAGCACGGCCGACGGGTCTCGCCGCGGCCGTCGCCGCCCAGCAGCAGGAACTTGCGGGCCGCGTGGGGAGGGGGCGCGGGCGACTCGGGGGCAATGGTGCAGCGCGGGCTGGGGTCCCGGCAGCCGGTCCGCGTGGCCGGGGTGGGCGCTTCGGGTCCGAGGGTCTGCGCCGCCAGGGGGCGTCCGCTCCTGCCCTTCGCGCACTCCGCAGCGGAGCTGCTTTGTAGCCGCAGGCGTCGGGGATCCTTTTTGCGTCGGGATTGGTAATGTAAATTCATGAATTAGAATTAAGGATTTGAGGAGAACAGAGAGAGAAAAACGCACTTGGACTTAGGTTGCTTTTGAAAAGAAAACAACCAAAGAAGAATCAATACATTCGCAGGAGCAGTAACTATTGACTGGAACACTGGATGCGGGCGCCTTACGAGGATTTGTACTCCAAAAACTTTTTTTTTTTTTTAAACTGCACGTTGATAAATACTGAGTGTTTTCGAGTAACATCTTACAGTATGTATTTAGTGTCTTCATTGCGGAAATTTCTTAAATGTAAGTAATAGTCCGCCATTTTGAATTGTTTCATGTAACAGACTGAAATCTTAGGTTCCTGTGTTTCCTTGAGTTCCTTTCTGTTCCCTCTGTGGATTTGTTTTCATCCACAGGATATTAAGGTTATCAGGTATTATTACTGCTCACAGAACTAAATTCTTCACCGTGTAACAACTATACACTTACAGTTGTTAAATGCGGGGAAAATATGCTCGTGTTTTATTGTAGTTTTGAATTTCTTGGTCAAAATATTGTGGAAGTTAAAATTACACATGACAACTGGTATTAGAATGAATTTTAAAACATTTAACAGCATCCTTAGAAAAGTATGACTTAAAATTATATTTACTCGGATCAAAAAAATCCTCATGTTTCATTTTTTGTGCAATTACCATAGTTAGTTAGGTGATAATGCAGTAACGCTTATTTAAAATGCATCTGTTGGTAAAGCAAAATTTTAAGTCCAACAGTAAGTTGCGAAACAATTTTTATAAGGACTGCGGGAAAACTACAAAATTTTAAATTGAATTATTGGGAATTTATGGCAGTTTATGTGGTTTACAAAATATAAATTTAATTGTTATGAAATTTATGCCATGGATTTTTTTTCTGTTATGAGTTTGCACAGATGTAATAGAGGAGTCATTATAAATTAACAACACAATCTGTAATAGTACTGCATTTAGACTAATAATTAACAGACCCGTGTTCATTTAGGGGACAATTCTTGCTTCCCATATTCTATATCTCTGAATGTATGAAATAGGACAATCCAGGTGCCCAAATTTCCTAAATAGCTTTAGGAATTAAACTGACATAGGCCTCTTTCTAGTACTTGCTGGGGAGGGGAAGGTACTACAAATGAATAAAATGCTTTATTTGACTCTTCCATTTTACAAATAGGATCAGCTAATCGTTGCTTGATAATAAAATGTCAAAAAGAATTTAAGGATATGAATCAATTTGTAGTGCATATTGGTTATTAGAACTGTTTATAGGTGCTCCTCAATAGATCTGGAAGCAAATGATTCAACGATCAAGGCTCATTAATCCTTGTCAAATTGTAGTGTCGTATTACATGTCTGTGCCAGATTTCTTTCAGAAACAATGAAAAATTTGTTGTGAAATTAATCACGATTTAAATTAAAAATTGACTGTATTATGGGGGAAAATGCAGTTAACTATACCTCTTTGTAAGTGAAGCAGATTAAGTTTTAATATGGTGGTACTCAAAGTTAATCTTCAGAATGACTTATTTTAAAGTGTGTTGTACATGTAAATTTAAAAAGAAAACACTAGAATTTTAATAAATATAGTGGATTTAAGGGTTTTTTTCCTGTTTACTCTGAACAAAGAGAAGATTAAATAGATGTTACCTGTCTAATAGTTTGATAATGTTTGGTATCTGATTATGTACAATAATTTTTTTTTGTATTTGTAACACACTGCTATCATAATTTACAAATCATAATTAAGAGAAAAATAAGTTGTTAAATAAAACATATATGCATGTTTTTAGGTAACAGTCTTCATAACAGTCTTCAGATATAGAACTGATGTTTCTTTAAAATAATTGAAGTGCTATTCAAAACTACCAAATTTAGGGATTGTATTAGAAAGCTCAGGTCAGGAAATGATCTGTTAACATTTATGTTAATGCATAGTGGAATTGATTGAAAAAAAAGGAGAATGGAGATTCAGAGATATATCAGTTCAGAAGTAATTAAAGCTATTGATTATGAAAGGGACTATACAAAATTTTGGTCAGCTAAAGAGTTCTCTTATTTGGTAATTTTTAGTAGAATATTACTGTCTTTTAAAATTCTGTAGCCCATAAATACCCGTAAGTTTTTATGTTTAAATGCTTTAGAGCCTGTACTTGATTCTCTTGCTTTTTAAAAGGGCTGTGTTTGCATTATAAATAAGTATGGTTTTTGATGAACCACATGGTAAAGAATTTCTAGTTTGCCAAGCATAACAATGAAAATTCTTTACATTACAAAACTTAAGACTGATTTATATGAACATATCTAGGAATATATGAAGTATAGAATCACATCGGTTTGAGAAACTTGCCCAGTATGTACACTGTGTTGGATTTCTCTGACACAATGACTCTCTATGAAGTCGCTGACCATAGTGCTGAACCAAGACAGCCATGTTGGCCACTGCTAAATCTGACTGAAAACTGTACACAGAAATTGTGTAGATGTTCAAGTAGCATCATCATTGTAGGAAATATATACATATATTTCATATGTACTTTTTTATATCTTCTTTTTACCCAGAGGTATTGAAATCAACCAAAAATTGTGATAGAGAAATTTTATCTCTGAATTATATTAATATAACATTGATTTTAAGTAGTGTCAGTAAAATCAATGGGATCAATGCTAGAGGTTTTCTCTTTCTTGGAAAGCTGCCCCTTGCAGATGAAGACAAGATTTTAAAACCAAGTTAAGTGACCAATGAGTTCTCTCAAAAACTGTAGAATTTTAGGGGACACCACTGTAAGCTTGAGTATGAACTTGATATTTGCAATTTTTGATTCAGGTTTATATCACTGTCTAAGTGGCACTATCAAAACCAACATCAAAACATGTGGTTATCAAAAGTAATAAAATTACATCACTCATGAAACAAGTTATACTGAGAAACAATAATACAAGCACTTTTTTTTTTTTTTAAGCACTTTTTAAATAACGAGAAAAATATAAATTTTGAAATTATAATAATCTTGACTTAGCACTTTGGGGAAATTTTCTGTTGTTTGAACCAGAATAAACACCAGGCTGTCACTCCTAACAATGTTATTGTGTTCTACATTGTGTGAAATGAACACTGGTATGAAACCATTGTACAAATTACCTGAAAAGGAATGTTGTAACATATTTAATATTTCAGTAAAAAGTACTATTTTAGGCATAGAACTATGACATGATTTTCCTAAAAATAGAATGGGTTGACATGCAGGATCATCAAATTAAGGGTCAAAGGTGACAAACCAGGACAAAGGGCATGCAGCTCATTTTCAAGCAATCAGTTCCTAGTTTTTTCATGGCTGAACAAAAGGTTAATTATATAGGAAAAAGGACTTAGTACTGAATGACCAGTTCTATTGGTGGAAAAACATATTTTAAATTTTTTAGATATTTTCAAATCAGTATTTCTTATTTGGGAATGCAAGAGCCAAAATGCTACTTTTATATTTTGCAAACAGTTCTTTTATGTAACATTTCTTTCAGACACTACAAAAACATTTCAACTAAAATATTCTATACTGTATAGGTTAAAAACAGGCTTTACTTTTTTGTAGATTTAAAATTTTAGAAAATATGTGTAAATTATGTTTTGTCTTTTTTGCGTTAGGTTCTTGGTGTAATCTCCTTTGCTAGTTGATATCCTGTTTTTTAAAAAATATTACATTATTACACCATTAGATCACTGGCAGTGATGTAAAAGTGAGCAGCCTCTAAAACATCTCTTGATCTTTCTAAAATGTTTATTGAAGCTATTTCAAATGCATGAAAAGTTCTCATTTAGTTGTTAATCTCTTGTGATATAAATTTTTAACCATTAATGTTGTATATCATTTCTTATTAACATTGTACTTATTTAGAACTATTCAGGTTTACTTAGAATCATTTTTGTTTATCATATCAAGAAGCTACCTTAAAGTTTTTATCTTAAAGTTATGGTGGGCCTTCAAAATATATGTGATTAGCTTCTTTACGACACGACTTTTGCCATTATTTTGACTCTTTTTAATCTAAAACCACTATTTTTTTCTTCTATTCAATATGACCTCAACAATGACTCAGTTATGAGCTTTATTATATGAAACTGTTGTTTGATATGGTAGAAAATACAAACTGTTTGCATTAGCAAAACCAACTGTGCCATGGCTCAGTTGTTTTACAACATTCACATTTAAGCTAAAGAATTGTGTTTACCAATTAATATTTGTGTCATAGTTGGCACCTTTAAACAATTTTGACAATATGCTAGTTGACTTAAATTATTACTTTGAAATTTTTTATTTTCTAGAATAAATTATGTTTTGCTACAGCAGTTGAAGAGAATGCTAGAGCTGCCCATATCTTAGGTGAAATCAGTAAAATTTCAATTTGTAAAATGGTTAAAGTTAAATTCATCTCTGTGATTCAATAGCAGTATGACATACTAGCCTTTAATTTAAGGTTAACTGTATTTTAATATGTTACAAATAATAACTTGATTCATAAATATAAAAAATATAATTTTGAAATGTTTTTCATAAAGTAGTATAAATTTTTTTCCATTCTCTAAAGATAATGTTCAAACTAGTTCAGTAAATGTGAGGTTTCTTGTTTTAGCACTCCTGTCTATACCTATGAATTTTCAGTTACATAAAGTCACATGTAAATATTTGTCTTAACTTTAGTTTTAAGTATTTTCTTTAAATTTTCTGTATCTGTATATAATTGAAGGTACAGCATTTTCAGTTTTATCCAAAGTTACAGTAGGATGTTGAGTTAAATTACACAATAATTTACCCTGATTTTGCTTAGATAGCATTTGAATTTAGTTTATTGACTAATCGGCAAAAAAATAATTACAGTGAAACATTTTACTACATATTAAACATTCCTTTAGAGGACAATGTAAGAAAATATTTTCATAAAGCACACACATTCACTTCAATGTTGAACCTCCACATCTAATGTTTTATTTCATATGTGTATATGTTATATTTAAGTTATAGTAAATGTAAATAAATACTGTGCTTTAGGTTTTACTCTGGTGTTTATAGTATGTTTGCTGTATGATTTTAAGTAGTCATTTAAAAACTTTCCCCCCAACTATTCTTTGAAGAAAGGAAAGTCACATTATTGCCTACTTTGCTTTCCAAAGAATGTATTTAGTTCAGTGATGGCTGAGACACATTGTAAATAGGCTATAATTTTTGTTATAAACCATGAAGTGAATATTTAATAAACTATAATGTGCTTTTACCCTTACATTATTTTAGAAAATATAGTCAGAAACAAAAATTTAACCTTTTTTTTAAATGTTGAGAAGTTGTAGTGATGAGAATAAATAATGAAATACTTTTACTTTATTATGGTGAATATTCTTGATTGCTAAATCATTTTTTGCCAACCTAAAGTAACTATTGCTTTTTATTAATATTAGAAGTAAAGGCTAATATGATGTCAATAGAATTTAAATAAAGTTCTCAGTAATATGTTATATAGCAGTATTTTATTTTATTACTACTCAGTTCTCTGGGCTTAGCATCTTGGCAATTTTTAAATAAATTATAGTGTATAATGCATAGTAGTAAGCATTTTCCTTTACATTGAATAGTTACAATAGTGGATTAACAACAATATGCAATGTACTTGAGAAGAATATTGTTACATATTTTACTAGGAAGAAATACGAAATCTTGGAGTGTTTGTAATGAATGGTGTTAAGTTAGGCAATTTTATAATATTAAGTCTATAGTATATTTAAAATAAAATCATTGAAGTCACTTTATTTGTACATATTTTATGTTTGCAATAGTCAACTGATTAATTCCCTATCACATTCTCTTGGTGAAAAGATTTTTAAGAAAAAATTTGTTTATAGTCTATTTAATTCATAAAAGGCATCCTAGAGATAGTCAGCCCAGGTTCAGAAATTCATTAAGTCTTTGATTCATTAAAAAATATGTATTGAACACTAAAGAAAGCTAGGATTACAGTGATGAGCTAAATGTACTCTATTCCTCCCACTCATAGAACATAGAGTCAAGTTAGGAGAGAGAACATCATGGGCTATTACAGTCAATTACAGTACGGTGCTAAATGGTAGAGGCATTGTACTCAGTATGGAACAATAAGAAAAAGAGATCTAAGTGGAGATTTAAATGATGATTAGGGATTATCCTAGTGAAGGGGCAAAGAAGTGCATTATAGTATTAAATAGAGATACCTGTGTATAAAATTATAAATAGCTGTTTTGGGAGTATTTCGTACATTTAAAGAATTATTTTCATTCTTTATTGTTATTTCTTTTCAAAAAAGTCACCTATAGTCAGAATATGAACATTTAATATTGTGAACATTTTATATAACATTAACCTATCAAATCCCTATCATAGTTGTTCATATGGATGGATATTAATATCTATATTTAAACTTAATTCTATTTTCTCTTCCAACTCTTTTGTTTGTGAAAATTTTTAAATCATTATTTAATATCAGTGAAATATATTGATATCTGTGAAATAATTCCACCTTACTTTTCCTTTGAAAAGGTTGATAATATTAAAACTATCAATAACCAAAACCATCATGTGTAAGTTTGGATAATGAAAAATCTGAACATCTTTATCATTCAAATTGTCCGGCTTTCTTAAAACCCGGAAAGCTCATAGTTTGAGCTCTTAAAATTAAATAGTGTTATTTACCTAATTTTTACACCATTTGACTTTCACTTTATTAGATTTCACATAATAATTTATCATTTGACTTATTTGAAAAAAATGTTTGCAAACACTTTCTGTGTTTCTTTCACATCTTTAGAATATGTCATTTTGAACTTTTTTGCAAATATATAAGCAGAGAAGATCAAGTCTGGGCTGTGGGCTATTAGAAAAACATGAGCTAGATTTTGCTGAAATTTGTTTATAGTATTTAAATACCCCCTCACTAAACCAAATGTGCAAAATAAAATTTAATATACGCTCAATGTAAAGGAAAACTAGTAAGTTTTAATAATGAATTTTGATAACATTAGGGACTGTCATCTTTTTTTTTAATTTTTATTTTTATACAGGAGGTTCTTGTTAGTTATCTATTTTATACATATTAGTGTATACATGTCAATCCCAATCGCCCAGTTCATCCCCCCCACCCCCACCCTCACCCTGGCTATCCCCCCTTGGTGTCCATATGTTTATCCTCTATGTCTGTGCCTCTATTTCTGCCTTGTAAACCTGTTCATCTGTACCATTTTTCTAGATTCCACATGTATGCGTTAATATATGATATTTGTTTTTCTCTTTCTGACTTACTTCACTCTGTATGATAGTCTCTAGGTCTATCCACGTCTCTACAAATGAGGGGCTGTCATTATCGTCTGTCTTTTGGTTGTAAACACAGGATAACTAAAGGATTTAATGCACAGAGGTTCACGTGCCTTTTGTTCACATTCTTCCTCTATTCTTTTCAAATCTTACTCAGTGAGATTGTCATCCTTTGTAAGAAGAATCTTGGGTCAACATTCAGTAGAACTCTGCATTTGGAAAAGCCTCCATTTCGTTTTGAGAAGAAAATTAGATCACAACTTAGAGAATTTACACATAATGATTTATTTTTTTGTGAGTTGATATAGTAGATACAGTGTGTAAAAACTTAGTTAAGGAAGGAAAGACAGCCCTGGGTGGTGGCAGGTGAGTGTATGCATGTTCAAACCAATCTTTTCCAAGATTTAATAACTCGGACCCGAGGATAAAAATGATAATTCAGTGGTCATCAGGAATTTTTCTTCCAACCGCTATACTTCATTACTGGGTGACCTCTTTATTGCAAGTTTTATTGTGTTGTGACATCTGCCAGTGGATATATTAGAAACATTAGTACTTGCTCATATTTTTTTAAGGAGAACTGATTTTGCTTAAAATCTGAGTTAATGCGTATTAGATAGCTTTAATTAAATATACTCAATGATTAAATGTATTACCTCTTAAAGTAAATTTTTTCTCAAAAAGTAATTGAATGTAATAGACCCAGTATCAGGGGTATAGTATCACAATTAGAGTCTCATGATTTATCTTCTAAAAGATATCTGAATAGTCAAATTAGTCCATCAAGGAACACAGTATCATAGGTTAAGTTCATTTTTAACTGTGGTTAAAAAAGAGAATGGGATTCTTGAATTACAGTGTAAAATTAAATATTAAAAAAATTTAAAACTGCATTGTTCCTGAAATCTGGATCTTTGACTACATCTTAGTGGTCTTAAAGGTCTACCATCCTTTAATTGGAATGAAAGGCAAGTTTATGCCAATTGGTTATCTAATTTTGCTAGGTGAGTCTTAAATTGTAAAAAAAAGTTTACAGGTCACTTCACAGAGTCAAAACCTAAGCATTTTATTGCTTTCTAATGAGCTATTAAGCTGAAGAAGAGGCAATTAAATGAGCAATTAATGTAGTACTGACTTGAGCTCTCTGATTTTAGGTTCTTCAGAAGACAATGAGGTCATTCAACCAGGTTTCATCAGCCCCAGGTTAGTCTTTTTTTTTTAATTAAATTTTTACTTAACTAATATTTATTTAGAAAGATCATTGGAGGCATATGAGAAAACATGACAGCCCTCAGGCATTCTCCACTTTGGCAAGATGGATATGGTACCCATCTTGTACCTACTGTACTCCAGATCACTTCATCTATAAACTGATACTCCCACCAGAATTGCATGGATGAAATCTTCTAATTAACTCCTTTTCCTCCTGATTTTAGCAATATTGGATTTTGTGATTCCCTTTTCTGTATCTCAGGCAAAACAGATAATATTTAAATGTTAATGGAGCTGAATGAAAAGTATTTGTGGCTTGTTCATTTTTGTAAAGCCCGTAGTAAAATAGGCACTCACAAGTATATGTTGAATTAATTTAAAGCTAGAGACTTGCTCCTGTTTTCAAAAAATTTACCATAACATAAATAGCACAATATATTAGCCATGTTTTTCAGGGAATTAGAGAATTTTCCTAATCTAGGAAAGCTCCATTTATTTTGCTTTTCATGAGCATGTATCAAATTTGTTCCTCATTATACTACAAAAATGAGTCATGTGAACTTTTAACATCTTAAACCTACGCTTAAAATATCTATATATATATATGTATGTCATTTCATTTATTTAGGTGTACTGTAAACCTAGGCTTTTAATGGAGAAATATTCTCTTGTATTAATGAAACTAACTGAAAACTGACAATACTATTTTCAGTAACAGTTTTATTTGTATTAGTATTTTAATGTATTACTCTGGCTTCTGCTCTCATGCAGTTAATGCCTTGGCTCTACTCTTGACTAATACTGCTTTCAAAACTCTTAAGAGCTATGAGATGACAGAGTTTATGAGCATTTATAAGTACAAGTGAAATGCTGTTATTCTATTATTAAGCTTATCAAATACAGGATTGTAGGTAGCAAGAGGAAAGCAGTAGGAATCAAAAGGTTTAATGAGGAAACCACTGATAGGCATTGCCTTTTGACAAGCACTTTACTTTTTTCTGGAGTGAATCCTTTGACATAGAGATGATGCTCTAAAGAGTACCATGAAAAAGAAGATTCCGAAAAGTTGCTACAATATTTTAATTTACCAACTCTTTTCCCCTTACTATTGATTGTGGTTTCCCTCTGGGGGCAAATTGGAGGCAGTCCAGAGGCCCTTTTCTCTTCTGCTGGGAAGTAATGTTAACACCAGTGTGTTAAGTGACTGCAATAAAGTTTCATGTCTGTGTTTCCTTGTGATTAAAAAGCGTTGGCCAGGGAGAGGTTGCACTTTCACCAAAAGAAAGGTTATTGCCAGAGATTGCATTTAAGCCAAAGATTTGAACATCAACTGCTCCAGTGTCCTCACTTTGCAGGTGAGGAAACTGAGGCCCAGAGAAGCTTAATGATCCAAGGTCACACACAAGGTCATTAAATGGGACCAGAACTCTGGCCTCCGGTTTCTAGCTGGGTGCTTTTTCTCCACAGATTTGCCTCCTGAACAGGCATCTTTAAAGCCTGAAGATTTCTTCTCATTTGCCTCATCTTTTACTCCTGTACTATTTTTTCCCTTCCTATTTTCCACCTACCTGTCCTCTTCCCCAAAATTAACCTAAAGTGAAAATATTAAAAGAAATACCTAGGAAGCCGTCCACACTCTTTTTTTTTTTTTTTTGCGGTACGCGGGCCTCTCACTGTTGTGGCCTCTCCCGATGCGGAGCACAGGCTCCGGACGCGCAGGCTCAGCGGCCATGGTTCACGGGCCCAGCTGCTCCGCGGCACGTGGGATCTTCCCGGACTGGGGCACGAACCCGTGTCCCCTGCATCGGCAGGCGGACTCTCAACCACTGCGCGACAGTCCACACTCTTATTCCAGTTATTTGTTTTGATGAGATTAAGTTTTAAAGGGTAAATTTTCATTCATTGCTTTGAGAGAGAGGGGAAAATTGTTGTTTACATTATTTAGTGTCATTTCTGCAGACTCAGAATATTTATTGCAAAAAGGTCTGTAAATTATGAGGCATACCTGTTCAAGTAGTACAGGTGAAAAATCTGGACTCATTTTTCAAATAAAACATGAAGAACCTTCATTTTGTGCTATTCTGGGCAAAGTAATGTAATGCTTATTACTAAATGATTTCTCTAACCTATTGCTGTCTTAATTAAAATCATTTAGGAAAGTATTTGTTGAGCACAATTCAGAAAATATTTGGGAGAGTAATAATAAAATTTTTATTTTTCCTTTTAATTGAAGATGTTAAGAAAATATGATTTTTTGCTATTCCAGTTAAAAAAATAATAAACTTTCTACAAAATGATGGTGTTAAAATAATGCCCCTTTTCTGAATTAATTTTGTTGCTCTAAATACTTGGCTGAAACGTAAGGGGCCAAAAAAAAGAAGGAAACATTTGCAAATGCTTGTTTTTTGAAATATAAAGGCAATTTTATCTGGCACACTTAAAATTTATTTTAATCGTTTCCCATATTTCCATAATTTTATTTAATTATACCTGGGGAAATATGTTAACCTATTTAAGGAAAATATTTAAGAGATTTTTACAGCTGTGTAAAAATTACCAAATTGGAACAATTGTGTTAAGCCAGAGCATTTTGCTCTCAGATAAGGAAATTAAGTGAGAACGGAATTTTGCTCTTCGGAAACGAAAACAAATAGCCCCCATATTCTAAAGTGCCTGTGCTATAAGACCAACGTACCCAGTCCAGTACTCCTTTCAGCTGACTCCGTGTTGCAAGAATTTCAAGAAAGTTATTTGCGGGTAAAGTAGTTTACTGAAACGCAGTGGGAGGGATCGGCAACAGTTTGCCCGACGTGCGGGTCCGCAGCCTTTGGGCGGGAAACCTCAAGCCGCGGCCAGACAGCGGGTTCCCTAAAATCGCCCCCGGCCGCCCCCCACCCCCTTCCCCGCCGACAGCTTTTCCTGATCCTCCAAAGGCGCACGGCGACGTTTTCGTGGCTTCCCGAAAGGACGGCGCCAGGGGTCTGTGTGAAGACAGCTCCATTTTAGGCATGGCCTGGTGGGGGAGTAGGGGGTGGAGTGGTCATTCTCTCGGGTTCTCATGACCCCTCCCCCCCTTGACTTCACTTTTTGGTTTGCGGAGACTGACATCTCCCAGATGAAGGAATCAGATTATACACGGTACATGTCTGGAAACGCAGGGAAGGTAGTAGGGTGCGTCAAGCGTTACCTCCATCCTGGTGAAGGTTTCTTTTGTTTGGTGTTCCTCTTGTCGGGACGAAATGACAAATGTGAATGTCCCCTAATTAGTGAGAAATCCTCAGCCTTCTTTGGAACGGCTTGACTTCTCGAGAGGAGGTGGTGATGTGGTAACTAAAGGGAAAGGTGACTGGAGAGAGAACGGGGAGAGGAAGTGGCAGGGGCGGGCGGTGGAGGGAAGGGGCAGATCCGCTGACCTGGGGGTCTCGGCGACCCTGGGGGCGCGAGCTGCGCGTGAAGATCCGCGGCTGCGAGGGCAGCGCGGGGCTGCAGACCCCGGCCTTGTCGGCCGGGACGCAGAGCACGGGTGGAGCCGCTCGTCGCAGTGCCGCAGCCCCTCCTCCTAGTTTTAAGAAGAACCGAAGCATTGTTTCAGCTGTAATAGAAGTCACTCATTGCATATAGTTGAAAACAACGACGGTGGGCTCTGGCACCTCTTTCGGCTCCTTGCATTGCACTGTCGGAATTCTTTAAAAAAAGAAAAAAAAAGAAAGAAAGAAAAAGAAAATATGTACGTTTTTTAAATGTAGAAATCTTAGATTGTGATAACCAACGGGCGTATGATAGGTTATTTCCTTGATTTTTTTTTTTTTTTTTACCTCCAGTGCATTGAGGATTCTTTGTAGCTACTTGAACTCATTTTAAAGACATTTTGCAAGAAGTATGATAAATCAAGCCACTGAAACATTTGGCTTCCACAAGTATAAAACATGCGTTTTGAGTCAAGCACAGGTCTTTCTGGCACTAAAAACAAGTAGGAAATGAGAAAAAAATTAAAACCAGAAGACTTCAGGAAGGTGACAAATTGGAAAGCGTTCTAGGAGATTCATGGGACCATTTTAGGTGAAAGAAGAACTCTATGAGCTTAAAAAGATGATGGTTAGTTTCATAAAAGGATCTTAGGCTCAAAAGACTGAGGGGGGAGCAGGAAAAGATGAGTCTATTTAAAAGACAGTGCCATATCCCTGAAATGGGGACTGATATTTTCTGTCACTATCTCCTTCCTTCTCTTCCCTCCCTCCCAGTTCCCTTCCCTGCTTCTCCTCCCTCTACCCTTCCTCTTCCCTTCTCTCCCCCTTTCTTTTACCGACCCCACTCCAATTCCCCCCGCCCCAACCAGGTATGTAAAATGCATTTGCCTTAAATTCTTTGTGAATGAATGTTAGAGGATTTCTCAAAGTCCCCAGTTGGAAAAAGCTTTCTACACGACTTGAAAGGCCGATGTCCCTCTCAGGAAATGAATGAGTCGATAACCTCTGACACCAGTGACCAGTCCAGTGAACCCTACCTTAATTCCACTAATACTGGAGGCCCCCAATCAGGCAAAACTGAATCTCATAACCATACCATCCAATGTGGTTCACTTATGGCATTTCACACTTTTCATCTATGTATTTATAGGTTTGAATTTCATCAAATTTAACAGACAAGGATTCAGAACCCACCTACATATTTCTGATTTTATGATGATTAGACTATTTTTTAATTAAAAAGCTTACAGATAAAACATTGTTTATCATGAATGTGTGTCAGTGACAAAACTAAATTATACTGCCTGTTAAATTTTATGATAATTTTACATAAATAATGGCATTTCCTCAATTTGCATGAGTACTTTTCACATTATTTCTGTTACCAGATGTTGATTTTTAAAAGTAGTTCTTTCATTTAAAATATTAAAAAAAAACAACTTATTCAAATTAGTTTCTCTATTTCCTGTTATTCAAAATATTTAACCTGGAATACCATCGTTAAAGTTATTTCATTATAGGTCAGTGTAATCAGTTGATTTCTACTATTAAAGTAATGCCTAGTGAGTGTTTTGTTAGTAAATAATTTTTCTGAGAGCTTCAGCTTTTGGGACTCTTGCAGAATCATTTACATTTTTACACTTTTTCTTTCCTCCCTACCAGCTGGCACATGGTAATCCCCCCCCCCCCACACAAAGTAAATAAAATGAGAAAGCTTTGCCTCCTTTCTTGAGAAACAACAAAAGAAATAAACAGACGAAAAATCTTTTCAAGTTAATCAGTCTCGATTGAAGCCTTTTACCACAAACAGCTGAAAATAACATTTATTTATATACATCAATTTACTTCAGATCTGAGCTAATTAGTATAAATTTATATTTCATTGTTTAGTATGGGGAGGAGGTGTAAATAGGTGCATTATGTGGATTTTCAAAAGCTTTTAGATTCGGTCAAAATCCCTACGTTTTAGTTTGTGTGAAACAGTGTTAGAGTTAGGAGTGTGTTTGGAGAGACGGGGAGGGGGGTTGCGGGTATAGTGGGGGAGGGTAAGCTCCGTAGCTTTGCCGAAGGGAAGTGGTATCTGTACAGTTTCTCGGTAAACTGCTTGTTTAAGAAAATGGGGGGGGGGTGGGGGAAGAGTAGTGGTGCGTTTTAATGTTTCAAAGACGGGTTTTATTTTATATTCTAAAGGAAATCCAGCATTTCTAGTTGATCTATAACATTTACTGTAGTGGTCGATAAGGGAGGCAGTATTGGTGTCAGCATCTAGTAATCAACAATCGTTTGAACCAATTTTAAAGGTAAAGGGTAAGCAGTTTGAAACAGGGGGCTGGCCGGGGAAGGGACGGTAGGAGCCTAACCCGTTATTAAGTTTTCGTTTATTCAACTCTTCTGTCCCCTGGTAGTGGACTTTTAAAATGTCAGGGTCCGGTCAATAAGATATAAATTTACCTTTTTTTCTCCCACTTGCCTCTCTTTTTCACCCCCTCCCCCCGCCCGCGCCCGCTGTTTCTCCCCCACCTCTTTCTCTGGCTCCGCAGCCGCCTGTGCTGGCGGCTCCTCTTCACCTCCCCTGCCTGGCGCTCCCCTCCCCCTCCCTGCCCTACGTCGCCTTGCTCTTGGGGAACAATCGCCACTGATTGAGGTTCACTCTATGTTAGGCTGGAAAACTGGGCTGTTATTTAGGAAGTCATTAATCACATCTCCTCCCCCGGAAAGAGATGGCGGAGAAACCTGTGAAGTACAATTCCTTACCAGCCCCCTCCAAAATGTTCCGAAATGGTAAACCTAAACACAATTTGACTACAAGAAGGTGATAGCGATTTTTCCGGTAGCATTTTATTTTAAATTTGAAACAAATTTCAGGTCACAGTCAGGTAATTGTGTATAGTTCTCTTATTGTAGGTGTAGGTTACCATTATCTAAAGTTTCATGGGTGTGTAATTAGGTTCAATTAGATCTTTTGTAAATTACATATTTTCCTCTAAGATTGGAATTAAATATGAAATTTGCATCCCAAGCAGGTTTACTGTTAACGGAGCATCTGAATTCTTAGGGGGAAAAAAGCGTAACGTCGGTTGCTTTATTTAAATGGCTTTTTTCCCCTTAAATGAGATTATTTAGACAGGCTTGTGTGTAAGGCACGCGTGTGCACATATATGACTGTGCCGTTTTTCTAAATCGACGATTCACAAGGACCCTCCATTGTGTTTAAGTAAAAGCACGAAATCGGCATTCTGATTTATCGTAAAGAAGCGTCCCCAATTGTCTTTAAGATAACATGTTTGAGTTTTTCGTGTTCATTCATAAATTATTTTGATGTCAGCATAGATGAAATGGCGATTGGTTATCTCTTCCTCTTGCCAGCCCCTTAAGGATCCGAGGTGAAATTAGTAGCAAGAAAGCATGTAATTGACAAAGTCACGTGTGCTCAGGGGGCCAGAAACTGGAGAGAGGAGAGAAAAAAATCAAAAGAGGGAAAGCACATTAGACCATGCGAGCTAAATTTGTGATCGCACAAAATCAAGATGTTAGATTGATGCAGAAGATCACTCCGTTGCAAAGGGAAAGTTTTCATCTCACGAGTTTGGAGCAGAGGGCCCGTGGGGCAACATGGCCGAAGGTTAATTTTCTTTTCTATTGTTTTACTGTGATTTTCTCTCTTCCTTTCTCCCGCCCTCTCCCTCTCCCACCCTTCTTTGCCCGTCCCCCCTTCCCCTTTTACCCCAATACTGAGCAGTACCCCTCACCCCCCATCGCGCAGTGGGGCTTTCTGCAACCTATTGTTATAGATCTCCAAAAATGTTTTGTACCGCCCACACTGATTCACAACTTGAAAAGCTTTCAGGGGGCTATTGTTTGAATTGTTTGAGTGTGATTAAGCGCAGTTTCAGTTAGTGAGCCCAAGAAAACTTTTATACACCTGCCCCCTCCCCCATTCCACCCCAACTTTAATTGAAAGTTATTGGGGGGGAGGGGAATGCACATTGCAAATAACCCTGGATTCACTGCTGCCGCATGTGCATTAACTAGTTCTAACCATCTTCACGATTTCTCTTTCCTCCTCGGGCACGCCGGAAAGAATTAGTTTCGCTGAAAATTTCTCTTTGTAAATGGGATCAGTGTTAAATCAGCAACATGCAAGTAAAATAATCGCATGCTGTACTGTAATATGTGGCCGAGAAACAGAGTTAAATGAAAACGTACACGTATGTACAGAAACGTGGAAGTTGTGATCGATAGAACAGTGTGGCTTCCTCCCTCCCCCGCTTTCCCTTTTAAGCCTTTAACTTAAAATATTTTCTGCCGAATAAAAGAAGGAATCAACCATTTAATAGCTTTTTTTTTTCCTTTCATTTCCTCTCCCCTCCACCCCCACTCCCAAGCAGTTTTTTTTTTCCTTTCACCGAACTGTATGGCAATACTGACTAACTGACTTTTTTGTCCTGTTCTACTCAGGCGGGGCAAGCAAAGGTGGTGGAGAAGAGCCCGGGAAGCTGCCGGAGCAGGCAGAGGAGGAATCCCAGGTTTTGCACGGAACTGGCCACTGTAAGTGGTTCAACGTGCGAATGGGATTTGGATTCATCTCCATGATAAACCGAGAGGGAAGCCCCTTGGATATTCCAGTCGATGTATTTGTACACCAAGTAAGCCAAACTGTTTTTGTGTTTTGTTTTGGTTTTGTTTTTTTCTCCTCGTCTTCACCTTTTTCATGTGGAGGAGCTGACCGGTAGTTTTGTCAGTGGGCTTACAATAATGTGCCCTTCAAAATCTTCCTTACAGTCACGAGTGAATACAGTTATTAGGGTGTGTACATGGCACCTTCCTGGGTGTCTTTTCCTAAACAGAAAATGAAATCTCTGAAATTTCGCTTCTGGGTGGTGGTTGACTTGATTAAGCAAGTTCCCCTCTTCTTTCGACAGCGAAATTGCCGTAGTGTAGCTTCCGGTGTTATCGGTTACGATACATTATGTGGCCTGTGCCTGGGGAATGAGTGGGAAATGAATGAGGAAACAGTGATCATATTAAGTTTTGTTTTTTTTTAAGCCAGTTTGCTGTTATAAGAAATCTGTAGGTCCCCTTATTTTAGACACCTCTAATCACAGTAGCTTCCCCAATTATTTTATATCTGTCTGTCCGGTAGTCTTTTGTAGATTCAAATTAAAATAATTTGATTTCACAGTAAAATAGAGTAGAACATTGTTGGCCTAGTATGGATTTGAAGAAATGCAAGAGAGGATTGTTGGTAATCAAACATTTTAGAAAAGTGCTCCGTGTAGGGCATAGGTCCAAGGATACTGTCTCTTTAAGAGACTGAACTCAAAAAAACATGTGGCCAGAGGCGGCTCTAGTTTGTATGTTTAAAATGTGCTAGTGGGCTACTTGGGGTAAATTTCCACTGTTGCTTATATTGTGTTGTAATTTTTTAAGATGCTTCAATACCAAATAGAATGTCATTGCTTCTTATTTTCGAAATTTTACCCAGAAACAAGGAAATTAATACCTCTCCCCCTTTCACTCCTCTGTTGTGCTTAATCTCTTAATAGTAAGAAAAAAAAAAAGGTATTTACAGTTTGCAAACTTGATTATTTCATCGAAAGAAGTTAGAGAAATACAAATTATCTGTAATGAATTCTTAGGAGTAAAGGGATTTAGGACTAAAGAGGTTTATTTTAGCTTGACATCTAAGTTAAAAATAATCGAATGAATGCATATCAGTCCTACAGGTTGACTGACATAGATACATGCAGGAAATAAATATTTAGTATATTTGAATAAAAATTTTCTGTTTTGATAGTATGTTGCATGTTCTTAGTAATAATTTACAACCTCCTTTCCCCCCTAAGGAATATCATCTTCAAATTAAGTATATAAACAATAGAAACATATGAAACCATTCTGTTTTGATCTGTTGTCCTGTGTGCTTGGTAGCTTCCTGACCTTGCTGTGTGGTGTGTGTTTTCCTTTCCTAAAGGCCTGGCTATCATTATTGGCTGTTTACATGTGGAAGGATCAGCATAATCTGTGAATTGAAACAGGGTTTAAATACATAAATAGAACTCCACAGACAGGCTACTGGATTTTATGCCTCCTACTTTATATGGCAAAATGAAGCCACATTTTCTGCTTTTCTCCTCCCTAGACTGAATGACTGAAATCATTGACAAATCCATTTTCTCTCAGGCCTCTGCTTTCCCTGCTTTGAACCTTCTTTAGGTTGTTAAATTGTTCTTTACAGTCTCATAAATTTGTTTTATAGATGAATGAAAAAAAATAGCCTTTTTCTTCTTTGTCTGATCACGCCTTGTTATAATTTCGTTTTCTATGTTTACCTTTTAATGTATTCAAATAGTAGACATTTTATTAACTGATACTAATGTTTAGAACAATGAGACATCCAATTTTAAGCTATTTAATGGTTGTATGTTGATAAACATTCCCATATCCACTGAATTAAGAAATGCTATATTGCTGCAAAAGTTTTTTTATATATATAGTGAATAGTTTCTAGAGTACAAACATTGATTATTCATATTAGACTTACTTTAAATTTTCTGTTACACATCATGTATTTACTAATAGAACAGTATTAAAACGATGTATGTGATAAAAAATTCTCTCAAAAAATATGTATTTGTATTTTTCATAAGAATATATCTGGATACATTCTTAGGAAGAAGTATGTAAAAAGTCAGTAAAACTCACGTATTAGCATTTTTGTGATGTAAAAAAATAGGGCAGTAATAATCTTTAAATTTAAAATTAGAAAGTGACATTTTAGGGCAGTTTTTGATGGTTAAAGTATTTGCTGTTTGAAATATATCTCAGTTTTTTCCTAGGGAAGACTATTTAGAATCAGTTGCTTTCTTGTTGTTGCTGGGTTTTTTGTTTTGTTTTTCTTTGTTTTTTTTTTGCTTCTTAGCTTTGATGCCTAGGTAAAGGGATTTCTGTCTTATATTGAAGCTTATATAAATTGCATATAAATCATTGTTCTGAAGAAGGCAGGATCCCACTGATTTTAGCCAAGCAGCTACAGGTAACAATTTGATGGCCATAAATAATGTGTGCAGCATCACTTACACAATCAGGTTGCAATTCAGGACCATTTTATAGAAGTTTTTAAGACATTTTAAAAATTATTTTTTTAGCTGCCATTTTTACCGTATGAGCATTTTTGAAAGCATACTAGATTTTATGTATAATCATAAATTAGATTTTTCCCCATTATGTCTGTATACTATTTTGTTATGAAAGAATAGGCATCATAGATAATTAGGAATTTTAAATGTTCAACTAGAGCGACATCTAATTATTATTTTAAATATATGAAGTAGTGGCGGTTTTTTTTGACTGTTTAGAAGTACATGTGTCATTGGATTTTTAAAAAGATATTCTAAAACATGTTTTTAATAGTATATGTTTGGGGAAGTGAAAAAAGAAATGATTTTAATTTCTTTAAAATAATATTTAAAAATTCATGCCAAGGCACCCAGATATTTTTTCTCCTTTAAAAATATTGATTGCAAAGAACTGCACATCAAAAACAATCAGTTGCTATGAAATGAAGAGAATATATGAGTGTGTTCTTAAAATAGAGCTGTACATTTATGGTTACGAATTCTATTTACAATTTGTTGGCAAAAATACAATCAAACTTTCTTTTAGTTGCTGTAATGCCACCAACTCCTCAAAAACATGCCCAAGACTTAGGTGCCGTCCTTTCTCTTTCTTCAGACTTGTTGATAAATGTAGTGAGACTCTGCCATTTGAGGATGGTATGTGACCATTGGTTTAAAATGACTGTCTTCATTGGATTTTCTAATGTTAACTGGTGATTTAAATGATTCTATTTTTATGGGTTTGTAATGAATAGATGTATTCTGATATGTTAATACTGAAACCCTGATAGCATTCAGTATTTTTAGAAACTTAACAAAAATGTATAGATATTATAGTTGTGAATTTTGTCACAGTCCACTGTTTTTGAGGTGTTCCTTAAAATTTTCAGTATTTAAAATATTTGGTGATGATTTAGTTTGTAAGTAGGATAAATTTGTAGGAATTTCTTACTTAAGCATCCAGTGCAAAACACTGAGTAGTAATAGTATAGATGATTAATTCAGATTTTAAGTCTAGGTTCTTACTCAGTTGATTTCACCAATTAGAATACAGTTATTTTGTAAGTGCTAATAATTAATACCCCTATCAGTTTATTGTTACTAAGTTTTTAAAAATTTGCCTCCACCGTTAGATTGTGGGGTAACATGTCTAAATTACCTGGAAAGGTCTCTGGCAACTTTCTGAAATATAATCTTTTAATAGTACTTATATATGTGATGATACTTTAAATGAATCACATGGTAATTAAATACTAGATCTTTTATTATTACTCAATAACTACCTGTTGATGTTATGTAAGTTTTTCTTTACATAGATTTTGACATTTATTTTTAAAGTCATTATCTCAACCAATAAGATAAAAATGATCATTTGAACTTTATTTTGTCCAGAGGAGGGTTGGAATCCATTCTCCTTATTACCCTCTCTACAGCTCATTTGCATAATAATATTTTCTTGTTGGGTTATATATTTGGGATTGTTTGCCATCAAATAGGATACAAAGAATTTTTTAAAAATAAATTTTTTTATTTTTATTTTTGGCCACGTTGGGTCTTCGTTGCTGCACGTGGGCTTTATCTAGTTGACACGAAAGGGGGCTACTCTTCGTTGTGGTGCACAAGCTTCTCATCGCGGTGGCTTCTCTTGTTGCGGAGCACGGGCTCTAGGCACGCGGGCTTCCTTAGTTGTGGCATGTGGGCTCAGTAGTTGTGGCTCACGGGCTTAGTTGCTCCGCGGCATGTGGGATCTCCCCGGACCAGGGCTCGAACCTGTGTCCTCTGCATTGGCATGCGGATTCTTAACCACCAGGGAAGTTCCACAAAGAATTTTTAACATAAATGTGTTTCATTTGTTTCACAGTTTATGTAAGAATTCTTTTTCAAAGAGAAAGAGTAATTTCAAAATGATTGCAATTTAGCTATTATTACTCAGTTGGCTTAAATATTTAATTTGGTTTTTAAGTCTTCAATTACCTTTCAGGTATTGATGTTTTCTTCTTTTGCTCTTTATTTCTGATTTATGGTTTGATCTTTATGAGAATACAAATGCCTATATTACAAAGATTTTATATATTTTATGTTCCTATTACTTTGCTCAGAAAACATTTCAAAAGAGTAATGGAAATAGAAGAAATAAGAGATAAGTTTAAAGCATTTTTATTAATAGTATAGGATATGAAAACATTTGGAGATGACTAGTATTTAAATACATGAAAATTGAAGTATTATACACCGTTCAATTGATGTAGCATGGAGTTCATGTCTCAGTGTTTTTAACATTAATTAGCTACACAATTATGAAAACTGATTTACTCCAATATGCTCATGTTTAAGGGCTTTTCATAATATTTAACTACCAATTTATTAGCCCTATTACTTTTGTCATAGTTTAGAGTGAAAACATTTTTCACACTCAGAATAGATATGGTTATTTTTTTTTCTTGGGGCTGTTGAAAATGTCAATATCAAAAAAAAAATAATAATAATAATATTTGGATAGAGAAATCTTGGAAGTTTAAAAATGTGATAATAAACAGTTATACTTCATTTGTTAGTGAGTTCTGCATTTTAATATTTTGAAAATGGTTCCTAAAGCTACCAAATTTTCAAGATGAATTGCCCATATGACCAGTTTGGAAGAATCCCAAATGAAATGCTTTGAAGCTACTTAATCATAAAATCTCATCTAAAGGCATTTAAATAAAAACTGTATGAGACTTTAATTGTCTTAAAAAATATTGGATACATTCCTTCTGGTTTTCAAATACTGATCCATTTTCAGGAACTTTTCTGTATACTTCTAAAAAGATATCCTTGTTCAGTTCAAACATGAAATGTGAATTGGGTACATAATTAAGACATCGTCTTCACTCCTCATTTTAAAGAGTATATTGATGTAACTCAAATATTTTCCTCTTATTTTTGATTCTTCTTTTTTAAAAAGACCATTCACAGCAAATGAAGGCGATAAATTCAAGAACTGTTTTTTAAACAAATATGTGACAAGCCACTTATGAGTATTTAGCATAACATCTTTAACCTGTCTTTAACTCATCTCAGAGTTCTTGGGTTTCATAAGAAGTTAAAAACTTGTTTTGTTACCTGGACTCAACATGGAAGTCCTTCGAGATAAATTTTGTTGCTTTTGGACAGCAAGGAACCCTAATAAGGGTTTGGTTGAATTAATCATCCTGTTCAGAAATTACCTAACTATTGCAGATAGTTTTGTATACCTTAACTGAAAAGTTTTATTGGTATCGGGATTAAAAGTTACTAGTTAAAAATATGGTGTACTGTATTTTTATTTCTAAACCAAGTATAACCTAAACAAGTAAAGTAAGGATATTTCTGATTCAACTGGAAATTTATTACTTTAAGTATGATATTTTGTAGACTTGATTTGGAACTAAATATTGAGATATTTCTCACTGAATTTCTCACTGGAACTTCAGCTTGTTCAATATGTAGTTACTGAGGTTATGGCATTGTAACATATACAGCCCATAAGGAACTTAAATGATTTATATTCTTAACTAAAATAATGTGGTAACATTTTCTAATATCAAAAAAATTGATAACAGTAATATATCAAAAAATACATTGTAGGTTAGTGGGGTACATTGAGAAATGATCTTTTAAAAGAGTACTCTATTAATTAATAAAAATGTTTGTTATGTTGCATTTTGATACATCAGGATTAATTTTATCTTCTGTCTAGCAACAAATTAGAAGATTATCTGATGATTGCCCCCCTTCCCATATCTAAATATCTGACAGTTTAGAAATGCTGTCTCAAATAATATTTATAGATAATTGATAGCTTTAGTCTTACGTTTCTTTCTGTAATCAGCTGCAAATTGGAATAATACCTCACTTTTCAGGTGTTGTGAAGAGTAGAGATACCATTATATAAACTGCCTAGCAGGTATGTGTTGAATAAATAAACTAAAATGTAAACTAGTCTTTTTGCCACAACAAAATCAGGGATAAGTTATTATCAGTGGTATGTATTTGTGGTTGAAAATGAAATTGGTATCTTTTATGTGCTCTCTTTAAAATTAGGCAAAATGTATTGCACAATCTTAATAGCTTAATTTTAATTACAGTGAACTATAAGGCTTTTTATTATAATTTTATGGTATAGAGTATTGTTTACTATTGTTTAACACATCAGGATATAAACTGAGACTTGGACATAATTTTGTGATGCAAATGTTTTAATAGTTTGTTTCATCGTGAGATTTTTACCTATGTATTCAGGTATACGTATTCAGTTTGTATTCTTCAGTATAGGCGAAGGGAAAAATATGAAATATTGTCTTAAATAGACCTGCTGTGATAATTTAATACCTATTGCTCTATTAATAATTACTTAATACTTGGCGAGGTATGATACAGTGGTATAGAATCTGGTCCAATAGATCAGTGTTCAAATCCCAGTTTATTATATGTCTGTAGGGGAAGTAATTTACCATGTCAGTGTTTCAGCATCTTACAAGGGAAGGGACAAAAAAGTACCCACTTTGTATAGGGTTATTATGAGAATTAAATGTTATTAGACATGTAAAGCATTTAACGCAGAGCTTGGCAGATAGTAAGGACTCAGCGATGTTTGTACATAATTATTATTACAAAGGAGATATCATGTGGTAGAGTGAGGGAGAAAATATCAGAAATAAAGGTTTGGGTTTGGCTGTGCCACTTGGGTGGGTTTCTTACTTTTGGCTAGTTGCTTCCAAGGAGCTTCAGTATTCTCATGCGTAAAATGTGGCAATAATATCTTGCCGTCCCTATTTTTGAGGGGTGGGGTAAGGGTCAACTGAGGTATCATACATGAAAATAATTTAAGAATTCTAATTATCCAGGTTTAGTTTTAATCTTCATTTCAAGCACTATATTTTTATTAATACCTTCACCATTATAAACCTTTGTCAGATTTTTTAAAAGATAGTAAGCTCATGTCATTTATCTTTTTTGCCTTGTCAACTTAATTGAGGTATAATTTATATAGAATAAAGTTCACCAAATTTAAGTATACAGTGAGATGAGTTTTCACAAATTGTGTAACTTCCACCACAGTCATCATACAGAACATTTCATCAGCCCAAAAAAGTTCCCTTTTGCCCATTTGTAGTCACCCTTGAAGAAGAGAGGCACAGTTGTCCTATGATATTGATAGGTCATATTAACTGGTTAACTGACCTGTTTCTTTTAACTTTGTCTATTTAGATATAAGCTGCAACCCATTATCCTTTATGAAATACAATCCACTTATTTTCATGTTTTTGTTTGTTTCTCTTTAGTTATTTCTGCTCGACAATGACCTTTTCACCAGTAGTTTCTGTGCTTGTGAAAGTGAGATTAATTAGCATACATTTCACTAATCTTCAAACTTAAATTTCATTTACCCTTATGGTACTTTTTCATACAACATAAACTCACTGCTTACCTAAAGGGCCTAATGAGGCTTATTGATATTCTCATTTCTTGTCAGAAATTTAATGAATTTCTGTCTCAACTGAGTTTTTGTGTAAACATTCTTAGAGGTTTAAATCGGCAAGAAGGCTTATTGCTGTATAAAAGTATTAACTTTTAAGAAAGTGGTAACTCTAGAAAAACTTCTGGTTTAATAATTTATCTATTCAACTATTTTTTTAATTGATCACATACTAAGTGTAAAGCATTGTTTGGTGATAGATTTGAGAGTTCTGCTCTCCAGATTGCTATATATTCTTCCTGTTTACTTCCTTTTGGCAAACTTTTTAATAAGATTTTTCCAATTCTCATTCTTTTCATACAAGGTATGAAGCAAAGGCTCATTTTCCCCATGTACTACTCACTTTCTTTTTACAAAGTTAAATTATGCTCCTCTCTCTACCCATAATTTGGGGATAATTATGATGAAAAAATAAATGTTAGTTTTTAAACTTTTGAACTAAATACAATGATTTCTCATCAGTCTTACATAGTTTTCAGATTTCATGCATAGAAACTAAACTGTCTTTACCATTGCTGAGAATCATATTATTTTATTGTGCTATTAGTAGTATGCTTATTTTTTACCAGCTGCTCTAACTTTTTGTTATAAAACACTTTTTAAGATCAAACCTCACTGAAATTTATTATTTTTGTTCCTTAAAGTTAGCTTCTATTTCAAAATCTTGTAAGTTTAATTTACTAATAACTCGAAATTTTTCTTTTCAGTTTTATTGTTCTATGTTATATAAATACTCTATGTAAATTTCAAATTAATTTTAATTTGGCCATGATTTGTTCACGACCATTTGTTAAGCTTTGTAAGCAATTCCCTAGGTCTTTACAGTTAGTAGCTACAAAGTTCCTAGATGCAGTAGTTCCTAAATTCTTTTATCTTAACGTGTTTTCGTTCAAATGAATTATCTTTATCCTTACTTCAGTTTGTAACAGAAGTCTGACAACACAGGTTATATCTATCACTTTAAATACTTAATAGATCATTGATGTGTTGTAAAGCTTGGAATGAATGAATTCTATCAACTTTTTTCCCAGCCAGAATTTTAATAATACATCATTTTGCTTACAATATGGAAACACTGGTGCTTGGAAACTAATTCCACTTTTCAGCAACTCCTTTAAATAGATTAAATGATACGAGAGACACGCACCTAACACAGTTCAATGTAAGCCATACATTTAAAAGGATAAATGAATGATTTTTTTTCAGTTTTAACAAGAAAAAACAAAAAACTTCTCTTTTCAGGATTGGTTAAACTATGAGTCAGAAATTTAATCACAGTCTTGACCTCATTTTTTTTTTTTTAGCTCTCTAATTAAAATTTTTAGTTGAATACTAAATCTAAGGACAGTTGGATTTGCATGTTTGCCCCTTTCACTGTTTCCTCCCCCTTGCCATTGAAGAATTTTGAATGGGGAGGAATTTGCGCCCTTTGGCTCAGGTTGCAGACCCACTTGATCAAGCCAGAGAAGCCGGGGTCAGAACTATTCATTGCTTATCTTTTCCTTGGGCCACTTGTAAATCCTGCCTTTCTGCTCTGCAAAAAATCTCTTTATATTAGACTTATAATAAAGCCTGGAGAATAAAAATGGGCATAATAGTTGATGCTTGATTGTGACTTCACATGGGTTAATTTCACTATTTTTGAAGTTTTTCATGCCACTGCAGGTTATTTGATGTATGTAATTTTGTTTAAATAATGCTATTTCATTAGATATTAGAAAAGCATCCTGTTGGTAGTGAAAGTTTGGTGAGATGATATTCTGTCTCAGGTTGAGACTTAACACCTTTGAAATGTAGTGATTACTTTTAAGTAAACTGAATTTATTAATTTGAATTCAATCTATAAAAGCCCCAAAGTATTTTGTTTTGATGTGCTTAATTTCTAGCATTTATGCTGACACTTAAAATTTTCCTGAATCAACTATAGCACAAGTTTATGAACTGTATCAATAATCGTGTAAAGACTTTAAATATAGACCCAGGTTTAAACAAACACAAAACACTTTGTTCTTATCTCAGCATCCCTTAAAAGTATACAGCTCTGGTTCAGGACCTCAGGACCACCCATCACCCTGGACATTGGATACTCCTATTTATTCAAGAAGCTTGTGAAGTATCTGTGTGCCAGTGGGGGGATGGTGTGTGTATCTGTGTAGGGAATCACAGTTAGGTGATTTTACCCCAACAAAAACAGCACCGTTGTTTATAAGCTGAATTATGTCCCTGTAGAATTTTCTAGTTGTAAAACCTAATTTACATTAAATATTTGTTATTTTATGCAAGCGCTGGTTGCAGTTTTCACATTTTTGATGCTTCCATAAGGTTAAAGTGGGCGTCCATTAAGATTAACCTCAATCCATTACAGCCTTTTGGCTTGCAGGCCCCACCCGTTGGCCTTGGATAGCTAATACCAAGCTTTTGTTTCTTCCTGTAGAAAGGAAAGGAAAGAAAACTGTTCTTTCTTTTTCATTGTGTAAGTCATGTGACTTCCTTTTTAGTTAGTTACAGATAGTGTTGAAGTGAATCTCAAAATGCATAACATAGCAAATGTTGTGTTTATATGAAATATTTATTGAAATGTGCCTCTTATTTAATTCATGTGTTTTATGCATTAAAATATTTGTTTTGAACAACTATACCTTATATTACATCCATGTAGTTTTTTAGGAAGCCAAAAAAAGGTTACCAAATAGATTTTTAAAATAAAACTGATATTATCTATATCATGGTAGTTTCTTAGTGTATACGTTTTTCTCTCAGTTATCTTGTAGTATCATTTGAGGTTTTTTAACTGTAGCTTATTTCTCAGAACTCACAGTGTAAAGAAAGTAGCAGTGATGTTTGGGATGATTTTAGTCAGGAAAATTTGCTGATAGGAAAAAAATGTGTTACAGAACTGCATGTACATATAAGAAGGAACTAACTGGATGTATTTCTTTTTGCTCCTCTTCTCTCTCACCTCTCTATAATAGTAAGTGGTGTAGCTAGCTGTTAGGAGAAAATGCTATCCAGCTCCTAGAATATTTACGTTGATGCTTAATCCCAATTCGGGGATTTAGTCATGATGATATAATTTACTATTAAATATTTAATCTTTAAAATTATTTAAATTTGTTCTTAAGCTGTTTTCCCAAACCTTTAAATTCTGTTTTAGTAACAGTAGAGTTGTCCCCAAATAATAAATAAAATATTTTGAAAAACAGTACTTCTAAAAGAAGTATCCTGTCAATGATTTTTAAAATACAATGTTCTTTGACACATGATATTTCCCTGCAAGTCAGTACTTTTAAAAGACTTCTAAGGAGAAATCCTACTGTGTTTTAAAATCCTGTATGCATTTTTATTTAAAATGTTGTGTTTCAGTAAAATAAATTCTTACATAAAAAGCATTGTTTCTTACATTTTCAATAGTCTTATACATCTTGAAAGTCAGTGATATTCAATGATTTTGCTGTTATCCAATATAACTTGGTTAGTTCAGATTTTTTAATATGAAAAATCTGTTGAGATATACAGAAAAGCTACTTAAGTTTAATAACACTGGGTTATCAGTTTTTCAACAACCAGGATCTGGTTTGAAGTCTGCAGTGTGCTTGTCATGTTTTCATGTTTTCATTGACATTAAAGTGTATAGTAAGTGATTTATTTTGCATGTGCTTTACAATTGAGTATTTGAACTTCAGTATATTTCATTAATTAACTTTTAAATATTTATTGATATTTTATTTAATGTTTAAATTGCCACTAAAATTTTGCTTTGAGGAAAGGTTTAGGATACTAAATCTTTCAAATATGTGATACTTCTTCATTTAACATTTGGATAGCAAGGTATTCATAAAACACCAGCAATCTATTATTAAGTATTTGAATTAGTACCAACATTTTTTGCTGAAATAATCCATTTAGTATCTTAGTGTCACTCTGAGTTTAAAATAAAAAGATTAAGAAACAAAGTCTAATTTTAAAAAATTACTACCAGATTTTTTGTGTACCTCTTGCTTTTTTTTTTCCTAACAAAATATGATTTTAGAAAGTGAAAAGTTGGGTGCTTTTCCCTTTATAACTATTTTTCTCCTGCAAAGTTTTCTTTAACTTGTGTGAAGAGTAGTTAAATGAATTTACATGGCTTTAAGTGTCTTCATGTTTAGTCAGAAGTACAAAGTTCATTTGTGGGGAGTAATACCACTTGGGATATTGCTACTTGTTTTCATGAGGGTTACTGTAAATAAATAATACGTGAATGATTTGATTTCTAAATTTTCTTTCCCCTAAAATAAACTTTATAAAAAATGGGAAATAATTTTTCAAATTGTTGAAATATCTGAAGGACCAAGTAAATCTGGACATTTGTTTCAGTACATGCTCTTTAGTTTAGGGTTGGGTATTTTTTTAATGATATTCTAATATAAAAAATCTTAATAAGTAATGTTTGGGAAGTTGTTAGTTATTGACCACTTTTCCTTACTCTCTGCCTTTACTTTTAAAAGTATCTGGTCACTGTTAAATCATTAATATTCCTAAAGGTAATCCAGAATTTCCTATGAGATTCAGTGTTCAACATTTATTCAATTATTCGAATTCACAAAATTCAAATGATTTTTGGAAAATCTCATAAGACATGGGATAATGTTTTCAGAGTACGATTTTATAGAATAGAATTCATTATTTTGATACATATGTATATGTTCCCATTTTTAGCTGTAAATTGAAAAAATAAATTACCCCAATTATTAAAGCATTATATTGTCCCCAAATGATTCCTGCCCTAACATCATTTGATCTGCCATCGGGAATTGTTACGGCCTTACGTGGTCTCTCTCTTTAGTGTCCGCCTCCCCCTTTTCCCCTCCCCCACTCCCCTTCGGGAAGGAAGCCTGGGGCCCTAGCTCTAGAGATACCAGAAAAAAGCAGTCACTCAGCAGAAAGTGTCTGTCTTTAGCAGAAGTATCATCCCTTGGAGAAGAGTGTGTAGTTGAGAAGAGGTTAATAACAGAGTTTATCAAACTTTAATTTAGAATTCATTTTTGGTACAGCTGGATATTGTGGTGTTAAGAAAAAAGAAGTCTACTTTGTCTGTTTTAGGCATTAGCAAAGTCAAATTCAGTCCTTCACCACTTTTCTCTCTTTACTTAGCTTTGGCTAAATCTTTTATACTGTTTCTAAAGGCTGTTGCCAGTAATTTTCCTAACTTTGAAGAGGAGTGTGAGTTCTGAAAAAAAAAGCCATGGATGGTTAGGTAATTTTAACATTTCTAAACACTTACTGATTATTTGAAATATTTTCCTAAATTTCCAAAGGAAGTTAATATGAAATGTTTTACTCAATATCATTTGTCATCTAAAGATAATGTTTGTGTGTCTAGCATATTTTTGCCTAGAAGGCTTTTTAAACCACAAGCTAACTCATAAAATTGGCTAACAATGAAAATAAATTGATACTGATAGATCTAGAAATGTTTTCATTATTTACTTCCTTAGATTGTTCATAAATTCCTTCTTTTGTTTGTTTCAGGATGAGTAAGGAAATGCAGATTCAGTGTGGTAAACACTATAAACTGTAGTGTGAGATTGCTGAAGGGCCCAAGTTTCTTTGTGCTGTAGATATTTGCGCTAGCATTTCTTCATCTTAAAGGGCAATCCCTTTACTTAGCTCCACATGTGTTGGTTTAAGTTTCTCATACTTACTGACCCTAGTTTGAAAAACTTAAGCAGAATGGTCATGGAATCTCACAATTAGCTTAAAGAGGATTTTAGAAGTTATAATATATGTCTGAAAGATAATAAAAATGAATATTGTGTAATACTTACGTTTTATGGAATAAATCAGATATTTTGAATTTTTTGAATGTTATTTATTAAAAGGACAAGCACAAAAATATGACATAATTGCAGACATATTTAAAGTAATATAAAAATGATAAGTATAAGCAATCTTTTGATAGAATACTTGAAAAAGAAAGTTAGAATGTAATCATATATTCCTTTCTATTAGTCTACCCCCTTTCCAGATCAACAAACGTTTATATTTCTTTTGTTTTAGCCTCTTGCTAATGCTAAATTCCCACTACTACCATTCCCGGGGGATAGACCCCAGTTTGCCGTCATTGATCCTAACTCCGGATCATCCAAAGACACTGGTATGCCTCCCCTGTAACAAGGCTTCTGTTCTGCCAACACAAGAGAACCCTTCAGCCATAGCCAATCAATACCGTAGCAATGATAGTGATCAGGACATCAATAACAGAATGATGATAATAGTATCATGTAAGTTTTATAGAGTGTTTGCATGTGCCGAGTGCTGTGCTAAACATTTTACATCCATTAAATTTTCACAGCTCTGAAAGATAGTTACTATTGTTGTCTCATTTTTAAGATGAAAAAAATGATCTTAGAATGGTGAATTGCCTAATTTCACATAGTTGAGCCAGCAGTATGACTCTAGAGCAGTGCTCTTGAATCTCTGGGTTCCAGCCACATTTTTAGCTGTTTTAATTTTATATTAATATGCGTAACTTATGCTAAGTGATTGAGATTCAATTATGAGCCAAAAGCAGACAAGGGATTCTGATTCTGACTTCACAGAGTTTAAAGAACAGTAGGGGAGACAGACAATCAGATCACATAAATGAAAGTAAAATAAAAACCATGATGAGTGCCATGAAGAAAAGGTACATGGTGCTGTAAGAATATAACCGTGAGGGTTCTGACCTAGTTTCAGGATCAGGAAGACTTCTTTGGGGCAGTAAATTTGTGATGGGTGTTGAAAAATGAGTAGGCAAAGAACAAGGAAAAGAATATTCTAGCAGAGAAAGGGGGAATGTACAGAGTCAGGAGGGAAAATGAACATTAGCTTTACAATGTGTTAGGATTACAAAGATCAGTAATGTCCAGTCCGTGTCTTTAAGAAGCTTGCAGTTAGAGTGTGTGTGTGTGTGTGTGTGTGTGTGTGTGTGTGTGTGTGTGTGTGTGTTGCGTGTGTTGTGTATGTGACCAGCAGTTACCACAGAGTGATAAGTGCTAGCATAAGAGCAATAAGGCAGGAATTGCCCATGTTTTTAGTAGTGAGGAAGGCTTTATAAAAGAAGAGACCATTTGAGATTGGCCTTGGAAATACCTAGGAACTTGGCAGCCTGAGAGGGCATTTCATGTTATACTTGTGCAGAGATGAGGAGAGGTGAAAGAGCCTCTAAAGGCCAGTATGTAGGTAGGGTGCCAGGTGCTTGCTGGGTGGAAGCAGCAGGGTAAGGGGCATGGTAGACCAGTGCTGGAAGAAGAAACTCAAGCCAGGGCTGGGCCAGCTTGAGATCAGGCAGGTTTATCCTTGGTCCTCACCCTAAACATTGCTATTTATGAATTTCTTTAAAGTACTCCCTCTCCCCAAAGCTTCATTGGCTATTTGTTTTCAAATAGAATTTAGACGTTTTAGCCAAGCATCCTACCTCTTCATGACCTGATTGAATCTACTTTTCTGTCTTTCCTCTCATACTTATTTGTTTGCTTTGTCAAGTCACAATGTACCCTACACTTCTTTGCCTCTTCCCCTTTGCATAGATAATACTGTCTTTCCCTTAATTTCCTTCCTACAGTCACTTTTGGAAATCACTGCCATCTTTCAGAATCCAGCCCCAAATTTAGATCCTTCTAGCTAGAATTGCTTGCTTCTTATAAACTCCAAAACTCCGTTTGTCATAGATTGTCTTCTGTTACATTTTGTTGTCTTGTATCTCTGACTAAATTGTAAACTCTTGAATTGTCTTACCAAATTTTGTATTTCATGCAGTATATGGGAGCATGCTTTTCATAATTCATACTCAAAACCATTTCTTGAACATTCAAAAAAGTATATTAGGAACATTTTCTCCTATCTTCCATTGGATAAAAAGATATGAATGTTATCCAAGAGAGTGTAAACTCTTCTTTAAGAAAACCTAGTGTTCAACTTATATTCAGTTCCCTTTGACTATCACTCTAACATGTTCATTATGCATCAAGTTACGCATTATGCATCAAGTTACGCATTCTGCTTTTGTGGGCCCAGGATGCTTTGGGGCTTCTGCCCCCTCCCTTTTTTCTTAGCAGAAAAGATGGTGGCTTCTGTGCTATATTTATTACCACAGTTTGCTAAGTCTAAAATGTCTGCAGTTTATTGGAGGGGAAGGACCTTTGTGTCTAATTCTCTATTTAAGTCCAGAAGGCTTGAACTTTATTTTCTTTCCTTGGGTAGAACTTCCACCGGTGACAATTCCTTTCATATATACTGATTTCCAGTCTGGAGGACGTGCCTCTCTCACCCATCCCCATCTCAAACTTTTCATCAAATTGGTTTACTTGGATATGAAAAGTTAGTGTCATTTCTGACTCATGACTCTTCTTTAGCCCTCATGTCCAACCAGTAATTGTTGCTGTTGCCATTTTTATAATCTCAAAATGTCTCACAACTTCCTATCATCTGTACTTGAGATCTAAATGATCAGAGCCCAGTCTTGATTAGCTGCCTAGGGTCCTTACCTAAAAGAACACAGACCTGAAATTTAGGCAAATCAGATAAAGCAGCTTTGGAATTAAAGACAGGCATATGATATGATTTGATGCCGAGGTCTTTCTTCCAGGGGTGAGCTTCTGCAGGTAGATCACTTTCCAGAGGGGATCATGGTGGTAGGCAGTCTCCATCAGGACTTAGCTCCATCAATTCATTCAACAAATAATTATTAAACACCTAATATGTGAGATATAGCAATGAGCAGAAGAAGACAAATGAAAATTCCTTTTTCATGCATTCCCATTCCTCTTTTTTTATCTTCTATCTTCACTGTGAAAAAATAGGAACATAGACTAACAATACTCAATATAGAATACAGTATCTTTTTAAAAATTAATTTAGTTTTGGCTGTGTTGGGTCTTTGTTGCTGCATGCGGGCTTTCTCTACGGTGAGCGGTGAGCAGGAGCTACTTTTCGTTGTGGTGCGCGGGCTTCTCATTGCAGTGGCTTCTCTTGTTGCGGAGCACGGGCTCTAGGTGCGTGGGCTTCAGTAGTTGTGGCATGTGGGCTCAGTAGTTGTGGCACATGGGCTTGGATGCTCCGCGGCATGTGGGGTCTTCCCGGACCAGGGATTGAACCCATGTCCCCTGCATTGGCAGGCGGATTCCTAACTACTGCGCCACCAGGGAAGTCCACAAATGCTATTTTTGAATCATTTGGTTTTTTTGTTTTGTTTTGCTTTTTTTGCGGTCCACGGGCCTCTCACTGTTGTGGCCTCTCCTGTTGTGGAGCACAGGCTCCGGACGCACAGGCTCAGCGGCCATGGCTCACGGGCCCAGCCGCTCCACAGCATGTGGGATCTTCCCGGACCAGGGCACGAACCCGTGTCCCCTGAATCGGCAGGCGGACTCTCAACCACTGCGCCACCAGGGAAGCCCAAATCATTTGTTTTTTATGCTGTTTGCCTAACATTTGTTTTTGCAAATGGGGAAAATAACTCTCAATTCCCTTTGTCAAATCACTGCCAATTATAAATTAGAGAAGTTTAATACTAATCAAATTATAATAGGAAAATAAATTATAAATTGGAAAATTTTATCATCTGGAAAAATTCAGGAAAAAAACAACAGAATCATGTTACTATGTCTTTATTTTCACATGCTAAATATAGAAAGATTGGTATGTTGTATTTATTTTGTATAAAAATTTAGAAGGTCATTATTTAATCTTTGACTAGTTTTCAGTTTTATAGGCAAGTTAATATTTTTTTCTCCTAGCTGATAATGGAATTCAATTCTGCTAACTATATTTAGAGATGACCTTCACTTCTAAAATACATTATTTAAAATTCTGTAATTTAGTTTCTTAAATTTAATAAAATGCCATGAAATAATTATTAAAATTTATCAGTTTGTACAAGTTCTGATGAATCTGTATATATAACCAAAGCATATTAAGTAACTCTCAGTGTTATTTGCAGTTGAGAGAAGGTTGAGTTTTTATTTCTTTTAGAAAGGAAGATGTTTGGCTACAGAGCAAGGAGTAAAAAAGCATTCTGGGCAGGGAAAATGATGCAGATATTAAAAGGGTAAAAACAGTCCTTTTTTTGAGTTTGAAAATTTTGTATGACATATGGAGTTCCCAGGAGCCCCTCTCGACTTGAAATCCCCAAATTGGTTTCAGAGATACACAAAGATATATATTCCTTTTTTACTTTCAGAAGATTATATGCTGACCTAATTTTAAGTGGCAAATATACTGCAGGTCTGTCTGGCATTATAGGCATTAAATACCTATATTAAAGGAACAATTTTCATTTAATATGAAAGGAAACAGCCTTTATTATACCTTCTTTAAATGTTCCTTTCTCAACAGTGGTTCATTCATTATCTGCTTATCCACATATTTATTAGTTGTCACCCATGAATCTTCTTTAAACACTGAGATTCCCCCTCTATACTCAAACTGAATTAACCTTTTCATATCATGCCCACTTAAATTATTGGCCACCCTACTCATTTTCTCAACACAGCCACCAGGAACAGCCCACCCTAATCCTGTGTTATTAATTTTATTCCTACCATATATTTAAACTGCTATCAGTTTCTGCTGTGTATATCATGCTATAAATTTTCTCTTTTCTCCTGGATGTTTGGCCCATTCTTAAGCTAATGCTTATCAGAATTGAGGTTGGATGCCCCAGTAGGTTCTGGAACATCGTATTTTAGCTAGCAAAAATAAAGCATCACAAAGGATGCAGGACATATTCTTCCACATTATAAATTCACCTTAGCCTTTGCTTTCTTTGTGCTATTATTTTCCCATCTGTTCTAAAACACTTCTATTTTAAAATCTTTCACTCATTTTGCTCCTCTCACCACTTTGTGTGTGTCTGTGTGTGTGTTTCTCCTCTTGGTCAACTTCCACCCCCACTCCCTCTTCCTGGTGTAAAGAGCTTCTGTAGGAAATTGATAATCAGTGTCTTTCTGCTTCAAAGTCTTTAACACATGGAGCTGGCTGCTAAGAGAAATTGAACAGGTTCCTGTGATCCTTGTCAGTTTCTCTGATTAATCAATTTTTCTTTACTGGAGAAGCTGCTTTTAACAAAGGAAAACTAGCTTGAAATTTCAATCATTTGCCCATTGCTGCCTAGCTTGCATCTGCTCTTCTTCTGTTCCTATCACTTTACCTTTTTATTATAAACTTTTAATTCTTGGCTTTCAGTTACTTCATTTAAACTGCAGGGTGAAGAGCCAATTTCGTTTAATTTGTATATCCTCCACGATTACAGCTAATTCTAGTACTTGCACAATTTAATTCATAATGCTGCTTCCTATTCAGAAGGGGATGACTGCAAATCAAAATGAGTGTATTTCTTTCCTAACTCTTGTTGACTTTCCTAGGAAAACCAAGGCAAAACAATTCTAAAGCACTTAAAAGGAAATCATGCTGTCATAGAAACTAATGCAATGAGATCTAGAAAAACCAGGGAGAGTTACTATATTGTTTTTTTTATAGGGATATTTCTTTAAACATGTCAAGTGCTATCATACTTAGATACAGAGTTACAAGAATTTGTCTTTAGGTCATGGACAAGTTTGAGCAGCTAGTTAGCCTGATAATAAGGTTATAAGATCTGATGAAAAAATTTTACAGAATGACCAAAATGTATTTGGACTATTCCTTAGACACTATATAAAGGTGTTTGCACATAGTGATATTAGCTATAGATAGGACTGTCATAGGAAGGAGTTAATTTGAATGGCCTCAGGCTCAGTGGTGAGATTGAACTATGGCTAATGCTCCAAAGCATGTTTTGCAAACAAGTAGTTTTATGGTGTTTTAGGAAGTGTTCCCTGGAAGGGAAAAAAAGTCCTTATTCAGTAAGTTTGGGAAATTCTTGGTTACACAAAGTTAATATATGACTTTTCAATGCCTTATTATGCTAAAGTATGCTATCAGCCTCCAAGATAAAGATGTAGAATGTGGTATTTTTACCTACTTGTTGAATACTGGCACATTGGTACCTCTTTTTTGTTTGTTTTTTAAAGAATCATCTCATGGGACATAGTTCCATGGGAATAAGCTCTGAGAAATTCTTGGGTTATGGTCAAGAATTAATTAATATTAGTTAATTATCATATTATTGTGTAATAATACTGTGTATCAATAAATATTAATATCTTTACTCTTTAGCTCATAATTTATCCTTAAGTTGAAAGAAGGTAAAGGTCTTTTAAACATCTTATAAACATTTTTAATGATATATTTTTATTTTACAAAACCGGAAATATAAATAATATTCAAGACATCCAGAAAAGCTGGGAGAAGGGGGGTGGTACATCATATAAAAATAGCCTAATAGATGAACTAAAATCAGGTATTTATAAAACATTAGCCGTGCATCTGGGCATTTAAAGGAGAGTGAAGATAGCTCAAGATTGGTAAATGTTATTGATGGTGATGGTATAAGAAAGCTGAAATTTGGCCGGGGAAAGTGGAATAAAAAGAAACAAGTGGTACACATTTGTCTTTCACTAGCAGCTTCTGGGAATGGCCTCTGGCCTGGGGCACCTGGCTTCCCCATTTTTTTTTTTTTTCTTTACTCTTTTAAAATTGAAGACTTCCCTGGTGGCGCAGTGGTTGAGAGTCCGCCTGCCGATGCAGGGGACACGGGTTCGTGCCCCGGTCCGGGAAGATCCCACATGCCACGGAGCAGCTGGGCCCATGAGCCATGGCCGCTGAGCCTGCGCGTCTGGAGCCTGTGCTCCACAACGGGAGAGGCCACAACAGTGAGAGGCCCGTGTACCACAAAAAAAAAAAAAAAAAAAAATTGAGCTATAGTTGATGTACAATATTATATGTTACAACTGTACAACATAGTGATTCATAATTTTTAAAGGTTGTAGTCCATTTATAGTTATTATAAAATATTGGCTGTACTCCTTGTGTTATATAAAATATCCTTGTAGCTTATTTATTTTATATATATTAGTTTGTACCTCTTAGTCTCCTTCCCTATCTTGGCCCTCCCGCTTCCCTCTCCCCATTGGTAACCACTGGTTTGTTCTATCTGTGAGTCTGTTTCCTTTTTGTTATATTCACTAGTTTGTGTTATTTTTTTCAAATTCACATATATGTGATATCACATGGTATTTGTCTTTCTCTGATTTGACTTATTTCACTTAGCATAGTGCCCTCCACGTCCATCCATGTTGTTGCAAATGGCAAAATTTCATTCTTTTTTATGGCTGGCTGCCTTTTTTGAGTAGCAGCAGAGTTTGCTTGAAGGCAGCTACCCCAGTTATTCAACAGGACTATATCAGGTGTACTCTCCTGGCAAACTTTGGTATCCTAGAGTAGTGATACCAGGCTTTTTTTTTTTTAATTTCTGATCTCTTGCAGACCAAATACCATTGTACAAATGCTTTTCTTAGTTTGTATACTTGTCATGGTCCAGTAATGAACAGCTTACTTACCAGCGCTGATCTTCAGACTGCACCAGCACTGTTACTAGATTATCACCACTTCTACCCTGCTCTCAACTTGAAAATGTCTCACCACTTACAACTGCCAAAAGTTCTTCCTACTGAGGACTAAACCTTTTATTCTACAACTAGAGAAAAAAGTGATTAAAAAATATAAATGCTGTTTCTGTATCAGAGATTGTAATTTTGGTAATTTGTGGACCAGTAAACATTTTTTTTTTAAATTTTGGCTGTACTGGATCTTCATTGCTGCATTCGGACTCTTCGTTGCAGGCTTCTCTCTAGTTGCGGTGTGTGGATTAGTTGCCCTGTGGCATGTGGGTTTAGTTGCCCTGTGGCATGTGGGATCTTAATTCCCCAACCAGGGATCAAACCCGCATCCCCTGCATTGGAAGGCGGGTTCTTAAGCACTGTACCACCAGGGAAGTCCCTGGACCAGTAAACGTTAAAAAAAAAAAAAAAATAGCGTGATTTGGTAAATGTTTAATAACTGACTTTCCAAAAAACATTGAGTGTGTCTTATAAGTTTTACTGATATAAAGGATGTAGAATACAATTTACAAATAATAATACATGTATAATACTCTTTATTATAAATTCCATGTGGCCAGTTGATTCTCACAGAATACCTTCCTTGATTTTTTTTTCCTGAACTCTTGTATCTGTAGCCAAACTCTGCTTGCAATTGATGAACAAGTGTAGTACTTACACGAATATTAAGTGATTTTTATACTAATGAGTTAGCACAAAAGTAAGACAAAAATGATGTATGTCAGAACTTTATTGTGATTGTTTTTGATGACTTGGATAACAGTTTTTGAATATTGTAAAATATTTCCTCAGCTTTTTCGCTGTTCACAATGTAACAGCTATAGACATGAATCACTGTTATATTTAATCTGTATTGTTAACATTTTCTTCATCACTTTCCTAAGTGTCTAGACAATCAGCAAAACAATACATCATGCCATGATTTGTAGTACTTACCAGTTTCCATGGTATGAACATCATGGCCAATTTCAAGCTATCAATGTAATGTCAGTGATGTGGAGTTGGAAGAAAGGCACAGTGACACACCATTATGTAGTAGTTCCACTGTACAGATTCAAAAGATGTAAATAACCTCACAATGTAGGTAATAGTAAAATGTAGTAAAATAATTAGGGAGTAACAACTTTTTAGTAATTTTTTTACCATTTTTCCATACAATTCATTTAATTTTATCTTTATACTTTAATATTCAATAGTGGCTGTATTTAACAACCATCTCATGGGATTCATACAAATTTAACAATGAGGTGTCTTCAGCTGGTACAAGGCAGCTCCAGCACACTGCTGCATTGCTGTTTTTTATTTTGCCATGTAAGGACATTTGTAATTACTGTAAGTTCGTGGGAAGGATACCATCTCTGAATAAAGGAAAAGCCCTAAGAAAGACAACTTGCAAGCATCGACATTGTTCTTATGTTCTACATTTCTGCAATGAAGTATTTAAAATATCATCTGAGTTCCCACACAGCTGTATGGGAACCACTATCCTGGATAGTTTAGTAGCATTCAGATGAAGCTAATTTTTATTTAAGTGTAGTGAGTACATACCAGGGATCACTCAGATACTTTTCTGTTTTGGTAGGGATAGGAGTTACTGTTAGTCTTAAGAATTTCATAATCTGAATGGATGAGGAGAGACACTCACAGATAAGAAAGAATGTAGAAAACAAACCCCAAAGACTTAAAATTTTGTGTAGGCTTTTATTTTTTTTAACCTTGCCCATTGCATTGGTAGGTAGATGCTCTGTTAAGAGCTATTATTATGCTAGGGTTGTTATTTTTGAGCTGTAGGATAGTCCTTGAGCACTACTTTGCACTACTTCCTGCAGTTTATGAGGTATACATTTTTTTACACTTCTCTTCCCCCTCTTTTCCTTCCTCCCACTTCAATACTGAATTAGCTTTCTATTACCACAAACTTAGTGGCTTTAAAACAATACCCATTTATCAGTTCACAGTCTATAGGTCGGAAGTCTGGTGCAGTGTGGCCGGGTTCTCTGTTGCTGGGTGCTCAGAATAACACAAGGCTGAAACCAAGGTGTCAGCCAACTTGTTCTCATCTGTAGCTCAGGGCTCTCTTTCTATTTGTATTGCTGGTACAAATTAGTTCCTTGTGCTTATAGAACTGAAGTGTCCATTTTCTCATTGGCTATGAGCCAGGTACCACTGTCAGCTCCTATAGGCCATATTTACATCCTTGCCTGGTGGACCCAACATCTTCATGTCAGCAGTGGTGGGTCTTGCCTGCTTCCAGTCTCTCTGACTTCCCCTTTTGTTACCAGCCAGAGAAAATTTTCTGCTTTTTAAAAACTCATGTGATTATATAGAGCCCCAAACACACCCCATAATCTCTCTTTTGATTAACTCAAAGTCAACTGGTTAGTAACTGTAATTATATCTGTGTAACATAATCACAAGAGTGATATCCCATCATCTTCACAAAGGAGAGAATTATTTGAGGGTTAGGGATAATTGGGAGTGACAGAATTCTGTCTGCTACAAATACTAAATACATCATATCTCATTTAAACATAATGATGGCTATGTTAAAACTTTCCATATAGTGATAAAACTTTAAAAATTATATCTGAACTTCATAGCTGTTTCCTTCAGAATAGAAATTAATTTTTAGTATACATAAAATTTAATGTCTTGAATTAGTATCTTAAAATAATGAAGCGAAGTTATTAACATTTAAAAATAGTGAAGTAAAATAGTGAAGACAAGGTTGTACTGTATTTAATTCTTAAGTCTAAGTAGTAATTATTTACTTAAAATATATTAATAAAAGAGACAACTTACTTTGAACATTATCTGAATGTTGGTTTAGAAAATCAGTTCAAAGGTATTTAAACATTATGTAAAAATGAAGTATCTAATACAGTTGTATAAAATATAGAGCCTTGTGCCTGAACAGGTAGTCCAACTAATATGCCTACTGAAGAAGAGGGAGTTTCACCAAGGTAGAGGGAAAAAGGTTGAAACTCATAGTAAATAAAGATTATTCTTTATTGAAAAACCTGGCTTATAAGGAAATAGTTAACCAAAGGCTTATGGCAAAATTTATTGCATTATTGATAATGCAAATATCGACACGAAGAAAAATGTACAAAAATCAGCCTATGGTTGAATTATGGTATGTCCCTACAGTGGAAAAACTTGGACCTATTCATTCATCCAGTATTTATTGAATACCTACTATGTGCCAAACACTTTGCTCAGCTCTGAATAAAATAATATATTAGCCATCAAAAAATAATTTGAAGAATAACTGATGACTTAGAATATGTTCATTATGAGGTGTTAAGTGCTATAAAACTAAATTTATTAAATACAATTCTAGGTCTATTAACTGATATGCACAGAAAAAATTGAAGAAAATAAATGCATTTTAAAAAGATAAATTTTGATTTTTCCTTATTTTTTCTTAGTCATGATTACGAAGAGGTTGTATACCTTTCTTTCTTAGCTACTCCCAGCATTTACACTCTGGTGATCTGTAAAACATTGCTGAGTTCATGTAACAGCTGTGTTACATGTCTGTTGTGACTTTTGACATATACATTTATTTTGACAATTTTTTTTTTAGTATTGTAAGCTGCTGTGTATTAAAACTTAGTGTAATCTATAGCATGGAATACTTTTCTGATGCCATAGAGTTTAATATTATGTTTTTACTAAGTTATTCAGAAAACAAATCTCTCAATAGAAAAAAGTGAAAAAAAGAGGAAAATGCCTTTTTACTCAAAAGGGAGAGGAAAATAGCATGGTTTGATTATTTTGGAGAGAGCAAAAGCCCTCTATTCAGGGGGAAGGAGGGGGGGAGGAAGTGGGAAAGGCAAATCACAATTAGGAAGTTTCTAATAAGGGTCAGACACTGTGTAATGCAAATTTGTTTCATTTTATTTAATCTTGGTATTCATCTGGGTTAGATATTATTTCATTTTAAAATGAGAAGATTGAAGCTCAGGTTAAATAAACTTGACTGATGTCATAGAATTAGTAAGTGCCAGAGCTGGTATTCTCATCTGTGACAACAGAGCCTTTCCTATTATATTTTCGGTGGGAGAATGGAAATTTAATTTAATTGTATGTTTTCAGTAGTTATATAGTTTCAGTGGAGATTTTAGATGTGAAAGGACCTAGAGAACTATGTAAAATGTCTTTTTTATAACGAAAGCATCTTTCCATCCAACACCTGAGGTTTGATTTAGTGGTGAGAGTTGAAAAGCAAAGGACGTTATAAATTAATACAGACTTACGGGCTTCCCTGGTGGTACTGTGATTAAGAATCCTCCTCACAATGCAGGGGACATGGGTTCGAGCCCTGGTCCGGGAAGATCCCACATGCCGTGGAGCAACCAAGCCTGTGTGCCACAACTACTGAAGCCCGCACGCCTAGAGCCCATGCCCCACAACAAGAGAAGCCATCGCAGTGAGAACCCCATGCACTGCAACGAAGAGTAGCCCCCGCTTGCCGCAACTAGAGAAAGCCCACGCGCAGCAACGAAGACCCAACACAGCCAAAAATAAAAAATAAATAAATTTAAAATATATACATATAGACTTACTATAAAGAAAATCAACTTAAGATGCCAAAGTTAGGTATTTTATTTTTTATTACTATTTTAAAAATATTTATTTATTTTGGCTGTGCCGGGTCTTAGTTGCGGCATGTAGGACCTTTAGGATCTTCATTGCGGCATGTGGACTTCTTAGTTGTGGCATGTGGGATCTAGTTCCCCAACCAGGGATTGAACCCGAGTCCCCTGCCTTGGGAGCACAGAGTCTTACCCACTGGACCACCAGGGAAGTCCCTAAAACTAGGTATTTTATTTTATTTATTTATTTATTTATTTAATTTTATTTTATTTCTTTTTGGCTGCATTGGGTCTTCATTGCTGCACGTGGGCTCTCTCTAGTTGCGGCATACAGGCTTCTCATTGTTGTGGCTTCTCTTGTTGCAGAGCACGGCTCTAGGTGCGCAGGCTTCAGTAGTTGTGGCATGAGGGCTCAGTAGTTGTGGCTCGCGGGCTCTAGAGCGCAGGCTCAGTAGTAGTGCACGGGCTTAATTATTCCGTGGCATGTGGGATTTTCCCAGACCCGGGCTCAAACCCGTGTTCCCTGCATTGGCAGGAGGATTCTTTACCACTGCGCCACCAGGGAAGTCCCAAACTAGGTATTTTAGATTTTGCATTGCATAATTATTCTTCTAGTTTATGTTTCTATGAAGGAAATATTTAGGGCTATACTGTTCAATATGATTATCACTTATAAAATACAGCTCTTTAAATTTAACTTCAATTAACATTTGAAATTTAGTTTCTCTGTTGCAATAGCCACATTTCAAGTGCTCAGTAGCTGCATATGACTAGTAGCTGTTGTGTTGCACAGTACAAATATAGGACCTTTCCATCATCACAGAAAGTTCTGTTGGACAGTGCTGACTTAGATTCTTCATTTTTATTTTATTGAAAATAATTGTTTACTAGCTGTCAGGTTAACTTCTAATTGAAAAAATTTTTACCTGTCTAATAAAGGTAGTCATACCATAGTTTTCCCATTTATATTTCTTTGGGATTGGAAGAAAATTAGAAATTGATTAAGGCGTTTATTAATGGCTTTTAAAAAACTTTTAAAATTGATTTTTGTGCTTAATATTTAAAGACATATATAGCTGTAGTTCATCCATATTCTTATATGGATATTCATATATCCATAATTATATTGTATAGTATTCTCTTATATGAATATACTATATTCTATTATCATTATTATTAATCAATTTGATTTTTAAATTTTTTGCCATTATAAACGATACGTACTGAACATTCTCTTACAAGTCTTCAGGTACACATATGCAAGAATTTTTCTAGACTATATCTAGAAAAAAATATTTGAGTCATAAGGTATGTGTATTTTCAACTTAAGAAATGCTAACTTGTTTTCTAAATGCTAAATTGTGGTTATATCAATTTCTACTCTGAGATTCTGAAGTTGTTTTCCTATATCAATTTCTACTCTGAGATTATAAAGTTGTTTTCCTTCATTTTGTTTTTAAACCTTTAAAATATTTTCTTTCACATTTATGTCCCTGATTTTATGTGTTTAATTTTTTTAAAGATTTATTTATTATTTAATATTTATTTTATTGTTGGCTGCTTCGGGTCTCAGTTGCAGCACACTTGATATTTGTTGAGGCATGCGGGATCTTTCGTTGTGACGTGGGCTTCTCTCTAGTTGTGGCCTGCGGGCTCTCTCTTCAGTTGTGGTGTGCAGGCTCCAGGGCACGTGGGCTCTGTAGTTGTGGCGTGCGGGTTCCAGAGTGCGTGGGCTCTGTAGTTTGCAGCACATGGTTTCTCTAGTTGAGGTGTGCGAGCTCGATAATTGTGGCACGCGGGCTTAGTTGCCCTGCAGCATGTGGGATCTTAGTTTCCTGACCCTAGGGATCAAACCCACATCCCCTACATTGCAAGGCAGATTCTTTACCACTGGACCACCAGGGAAGTCCCTATGTGTTTATATTAATTAGCATTATTAAGATTATTTTTATTGTTGAATAAGTAGCCAGTGTTTAATTTGTTCATTTCAGGATTTAAAAGGTAGGATCTTAAATCTTGTTTATTTCTTGTGAGCATCAGTACAAGCAGCAATTCGGAAAGTCGTAAACTGATCATCTTATAACGTTTCTTTTTCTTTTAGCATTTTGCAAAGAAGTTATTTATCTCTAAAGATGTCTTTAAGGTACACCAGTCCTTGATAGAACATCCTTTAACTTTTAGCCTTACTTTTTTTTTTCCTATGAATTAAAAATTTGTAATAGTATAGAGAGGTCCTGTTTACTCTTCACCCAGTCTCCCCAAGTGGTTACATCTTACGTAACTATAGTACAATATCAAAACATTAAAACAATTTCAAAATATTGGCATTGGTACAATGTGTGTAAAGCTCTATGAAATCTTATCACATGTGTGGCTTCGTGTAACCACCATCACAGTCAGGATACAGAACTATGTGAAATGGTGTAGCACCAGGAAGATTCTTTGTGGTGATAGCCTTACTCTTACGATTCATGGAAAAATTATTTCTTTTGCTGTGAATTAGCAAATCAATTATTTAACTTATTTATGTAGTTCTGTTTTGTGTCGGGCATGGTGTTAAATGCTCAGGATACAAAGCTGAATTAACTCAGGTCGTGGCTCTGTCTTCAAGGAGCTTACAGTTCAGAATAGGAGAAAAAGCTGTATATACAGAAGTGCATTAAAGTGATGTAGATGCTGTCAGGAATTACAATGGAATTCAAAAGGGGAATATATGCTTGATTTGTCAGGGTGTTAAAAAATATTTTATGTGCAGTGATTGTTAAGCTGAGTCTTGTAAGAGGAGAGTGTTTGTCAGTCAGACATCTAGGGAAGTGATTCTCAGCAGTGGGAGCATTATACCCAACGCCTAGCATTTTTAGGACATTTCATATAGTTGAATATGGCTTAAGGTTGAGGGGACAGTACAAGAGAGTCAGTTGAAGAGGTGGGAGGTTTGGCCTTCAACTTAATGACACTGGGGAGCCATTGAAGGATTTTAAGCAAGGAACTAATTTGAGCAGGTTTTCAGTCTAGATGGTTTTGTACAATATTATATTGAAGATGAATTTGAGGGAGGTAAGAGAACTACAGTTTACGGGGGAGGGTGGTAAGGACCTTAACTAAGGTAGTAATACTGGGTATAAACAGGAAGATGAGAGATGTTAAGAAAAACATTAAAAAGACTCAAGATTTGGTAAACTGTTAGTTGTAGAGGAAAGTCTAGATTTCTAACTTGGGTGAGTGAATGGGACAGACACAGGTTTGGGGGCCCAGATACTGAGTTCTGTTTTAGATATGTGAGTGTGAGAGCCTTGTAACCATCCAATTGGATAGATCCATGTGGATCTTAGAAGGCTGGATTATAGTTATCACTTTAGAAGTCATCAGATTTAGGTGGTAGTGAACATGAGGTGGATAGCATCACAGAAGAAAATGTGACTGGCAAGAAAAGGATCCAGGAACAGAATTTGGGGATGTACCAATAAATAAAAGGGATTAATGACATATCTGTGTGTTCCTTCTTTGTAGTGAAATAAAGATATAAATGTTTGGATCCACAAGGAGCTTATCTGTTTTTTATGGAATTAAGGAACAAATGTCTATTTGCTTATGTTGGAAGCACATTTACTTAATGTATAAGTAAATGCATAAAATGTAATATGAACTGTAAAAGTATATACTGAAACTAAAAGTAGTTTGGTTTCAGATAATAGGCACTTTTAGTTAATAGGTGATTTGAACAAGATTCAAAAAAGCATTATATAATTATATATATGTAAATGCCATCAGGAACACACTTGAACAACAACAACAAAAAATTGTATATATGAACTTGAGGCAGCAAGGGACATGGCACATCATGTGGAACCTTGGAGCATCTCAGTTAAGGGGGGTGTTAGAAAAGACTTATAGGACTTGGGTTTATGTTAGGTGATTTGGGAAAAGGGTCAAGGAAACTGGGGTTTGCTCTGGAATGGATGCTGTGAGAAGAAAGCAATCATTCTGTGGTTGGGTATCTTAATAGTACTTCTCTAGAAGGCAAGAAGAACACAGCGGGGCTATGACTGGAATTGGTAAGGAAGCAGACACATTATCCAGAAAAGGGGAGTGTTTGACCATTTTTGGGTTTGGACAGTATTTTTGTTTCTTGTTTTTGTTTCTCTTCAGGTAAAATCATAGAGTGGCCTTGTCTGAAATCGTTTGTGTTGAGAATGAAGTGTTTTGCTATGCACACACTGGTGTAGCTCTGAGTGCCAAGCCAGCATCACAGCGCCTGACTCAAGAGTGACAGGCCAGCCCCTAGCTGTCAGGGGCTGCTTTTGTCTTTCTCAGTCTATAACGGTGATAAGGGAAGAGGAGAATTTAGCTAGGGCGTGGTGGCAAAGATAAATGTTGGGTGTCGTTAGGAATTACTCTAGTTAAGTTTGTAGTTGGAGGACAAGGAGGATAGTAAGTAAGGGAGGTTAGGAAGAGTGGAACGGTAAGGAGAGGCCATTGGTGAATGGTTTTAAATGATCAACTTAGAATATAGTTCAGGTAGATTCCTAAACCAGGTTACGGTATGATGAAATGAATGTTTGTGAATGATACAACTGTTTTTAAAATTATTAACTACCTAAAAATGATTTTAATGAAAATTTCACCTTGCCTATAACTTAAAATAGCTATTTTTCTTAAAAATACTTGTCCATATACTTCCTTACACTGTTATAGTTATAATTTTATATTCTGAGCTTTAAAACGTTTTTGTTCAGTGTACCATTGTACACTTTATTCTGTGTCTTTACCTTGTTTGAAGATCATTCCAATAGTTGTATGTGAGGCTATCAGTTTTTTCAGAAAGGGAAAGACAGTAAAAGCAGTGATATAAAGGAAATGGCAAACATTTTGGAGGAGGAATTAATGAGCCTCTATTACTGATAAATAGAGTAAAGGAAGAGAAGAATAAAAAATTCTGAACCCTTGACAGTGACAAAATTGAACTACACCTATATACATAGTTTCTTTGTTGGATAATAGAGTATCAACAAAAGTATATAATACCCACCAATGCTGTTTCTATAAGATATCCTGAAAGTTGCAAGTTATGCCTGATTATTAAAATAATAATGTGTTTTTAGGCTGAAAGATTTGACATTTGGTGACAGTGGTGAAAAATAATGACGGTGGTAGAGTTTGCTAGTGGTAGGAAGTTCATACTTATACCGAACTCAGAATTTGTAATCTGCGTGTAGCTGGATTCACATCCCATAAAAATTAGTCTAAGAGCATTAATGAAGGCCTCCACTTCCGGGTTTCGATGCCTAGCGTCCCCATTAGCGTTGGTGGTATTCATCGGAAGCAGCACTAGCCTTTCATCCTTAATTTATTCCCTGGTGCCTTTTTGATAAGGTTGTCTTCTTTAGATGCCTTCGAAAAAACTGTCTTATTTATACACAGTAATAAACTGAGGAGAGAAAGGTTCCATTATTGGAGAAGTCTGATTGTTCAGCTTGTTTTAAATGTTTTTATACTGTAAAACATAAGTACTTTTGTTATCCACCCAATTTGTTTTAATCATATATAGAATAGGTTTAGATACAAAAATGTAATACAAATAAAACCGTATTATAACAGAATATTAAAGTTAACATGCCTAATTCGTGGCTCATAATTTTAAGAAGTATTTCATGTAAAAATTCATAAGGAAAAAATTTAGAAATGGTTGAAGTTCATTGCAGTACAATTTATTGTATAATTCAAGTCCTGAGACTACATTTATTTCATTCATAAAACATAAAGTTCATAAAAGAAGGATGTAAAATTATTTATCATTTTATTTAGATTTTTCAGTGTTAAACTTTAGCAGGAAACATACTTAGCAATGAATATACCCTAAAATAGTTTAGGATTAGATGATTTACTTCATCTAATTTTACTCTTAGTATAATAGTTTAATTTATTGTTAAAATATAGACAATAATAACCAAGTGGTTATTTGTGACTTAAAACTTTTTTGACCTTTGCCATTTATATTTAGCTGCTTTTTTGTCTCCATATGTGCCGGCTGTGTCATGATACAGCTGCATGTATAAAAATTTAATTTGTTCTTGCTCGTTTATTTCCTCTTAGGATCCAATATCACTATCATTCACTGACATTGACACTTAAAGTCAATTTTATATTTAGATGACCTATTGTTTATAAAAGTAATGACGGCTGTTTAATGAGTGAAATCTTTTATTCCAAATATATTTTAGTTTCATAAACTACAGTTTAGTTACACATTGGAGTCGTACATTCAAGTAAAGTGAGTAAATTATGTATAAATTAATATGTATATATCTGAAGGATAGAGTAAACCAGATTTTTTTAATATTATGCTTGACCATGGATCTTTTTCATGTTAACTCTATTTTAATTTTTAATTAGATTTTAAAAGCTTGTAGAAAATTGTTAGGAAATTAAAACACAGATTGCAAAATAAGAAAATTATTTGCAGTGCAGAGGCAAAAGGTTACTATCTTTGCAGTGTAAAGAAGTCTTGTGACTTAGTAAGAAAATACAAGCATCCTCGTAGAACATGGGCAAAGGACAGGAACACAGAAATTCGTAGAAGTATAAATAGAAATGAAAGAAATGTAAGTTTAAGACAGCATTTAATGGATTAAAGTTTGGCAAAGTTATTTATTTTAATGATCATACCTGATATTAGTAAAGTTGCAGAGAAATGGTCAGTCTCATATACCTCTGGCAGAGATATATACTGATACAAATTTCTAGAGTATAATTTGGCAATACATGTCAAAAGCCTGTAAGTAAGGATGGATGTACACAAACGTTTTTATCATAGCACTTTTTTTTTCTTTTTTGTCTGTGTGGCATGCAGGATCTTAGTTCCCCGACCAGTGATCCATCCCGCGCCCCCTGCAGTGGAAGCGCGGAGTCTTAACCACTGGACCTTCAGGGAAGTCCCTCATAGCACTTTTTATAAAAGGAAGCAACTAAATGTTCATCATTAGGTAATTAGTTAAATTATGAACATCCACAAAATGTAATATTGTGTAGCCAGTTTTTTAAAATGATGTTTTCAAACTTAGATTGTTAACCTTTATTCAGAAATGCCCTTGATTTCTTTGGAGGAAGTTTGAGGACCCTGGGAATGGGGGAGGCTGAACACAAGTTAATTCTGCTTCAGCCACAGCAGCTTTGTCTCTATTTGTTTTTGGTTTTGTTTTTATTAAAGTGTAATTGACTTACAATATTATATTTGTTTCAGATGTACAACATAGTGATTCGATATTTTTATACACTACAAAATAATCACCACAAGTCTAGTAACCATCTGTCCCCAGAGTTACTACAATATTGCTCACTATATCCCCTTTGCTGTACATTACATCCCCATGGCTTGTTTACTTTATAACTGGAAGTATATGCCTTTTAATCTCCCTGACCTATTTCACTCATCAACTCTCCTCTCTGCTCTCTGGCAACCATCAGTTTGTTCTCTGTATCTGTGAGTCTGTTTTGTTATCTTTGTTTGTTTTGTTTTTTAGATTCCACATGTAAGTGAGATGGTACTGTATATGTCTTTCAAGTGTCTGACTTACTTCACTTAGCATAATACTCTCTGGGTCCATCTATGTTGTCACAGATGGAAAGATATCACACTTTATTAGGGCTGAGTAATATTCCATTGTGTGTGTGTGTGTGTGTGTGTGTGTGTTTGTGTGTGTGTACCACATTTTCTTTATTCATCTGATGAAGGACACTTAGGTTGCTTCCGTATCGTGGCTATTACAAATAATGCTGCAGTGTATATAGGAGTGCATATATCTTTATGAATTAGTGTTTTTGTTTTCTTTAGACATACCCAAAAGTGGAATCTCTGGATCATATGGTAGTCTATTTGTTTTTTATACAGAAGTTTCAAATAAGAGTCTGCCTGGAGAAAGGGTAGGAAAGTGTACTTGCAGCTTTAAGAGGTTCAGTGCAGTGGAAAGTTGCTCATGTTACTGTGCTAAATGAAAGATAGTAGAGTATAAAACATTGGGTTATAATACGATCTCAATGTTTGAAAAAAGATCTCCATCTGCCTATGCATATGAAAAAATGGAAGTTTAATGGTAATAATGGTAATAAAGTGATTGAAAAAAATGGTAACAGTGGTATGATGGAATTTCAGGTGATTTTTACTCTGCTTTTCTTATCTGTAGGTTTTATATTTTATAAAATTAATTTTATATTTTAATTAAATGTTTTATAACTGTAAAATTAACAGGTACTATTTGTGATAAGAAAAAAAGGCGATAGTGATAACTTACAGATACTTTAAAAATGTTATCAAATGTACATACAAAGTTCCCTTTTAATGCATATGTGGTCAGAACTAGTTTTGGCCTTATTGGCTAACTATTCACAAGACCTTTATTTATATGATAGAAGGTATGTTGTAACTGAGTTTCTCTTGTACTACTATTTTTAATTGGTAAAATGGTTTAAGTTTAAAGAATAGTAAAGAAAATAAGCAGAACTTGGATTAAAAATATTTATTAAATTAAAAAAATAGAAAATGCTTCTTTATCCTAGAACAATAACAATTAACCATAGAATTTACTACATGCCAGGTACTGTTCTAAGTGGTTGATGTATATTAACTCATCTAATTCTTATAACAACCCAATTTAGGTACTGTTATTATATACAGAGAGCTTAAGTAATATGACCAAGGTCACATTCAGACTACCTGGATATATCTCCTCTTGTTTTCAAAGAATTCCAATTCCTTGAATCCCAGTTCATATTACTAATTGCCTTAAACTTCAGGAATAGTTCGCAGATGGTAGATGTGAAACATATAAATATGTTGACATGTTTGTATATATTTTACATTTCATTTAGATTTTCAGTTTTTTATCTCATCCTGTTAGAAGCCTTTGACCTGCTGCTGCTCTTGCTTCACTCATTGCCACCATCTTATGCAGAAAGGAAACAAGAGGATCTTCTAAGTCGATGCAGTGCCCATTCTTTTTTTCTTTTTTTAAAAATAAATTTATTTATTTTTGGCCACGTTGGGACTTCATTGCTGCATGCAGGCTTTCTCTAGTTGTAGCGAGCGGGGGCTACTCTTCGTTGTGGTGTGCGGGCTTTCTCATCGTGGTGGCTTCTCTTGTGGCGGAGCATGGGCTCTAGGTGTGTGGGCTACAGTAGTTGTATGCAGGCTCAGTAGTTGTGGCTCATGGGCTCTAGAGTTCAGGCTCAGTAGCTGTGGCACACGGGCTTAGTTGCTCCATGTGGGATCTTTGCGGCTTGTGGGATCTTCCCAGACCAGAGCTCGAAGCTGTGTCCCCTGCATTGGCAGGCGGATTCTTAACTGCTGCACCACCAGGGAAGCCCACAGATACCCATTCTTATGGAAACACTTTAGAAGCCTATCTTTGGTAGCTTTGGCCCTGAATTACTATGTTTGCTTTAATGTAAGCTGAGCACCACACTTATATGGAAATGTACAGTGTCAACATGCTTTGCCTCTGGAACATATATAAATCATTTTGCCCTTGGAACATACACAAATCACAGTTTTTTATACTTGAAGATGGCATTTCTTTTGGTATTATTTCCTGGTCCAGACTTCACACTGTCAGCATGATTTACGCTTGACTTATTTATGGTAGTAACTGATTGTCTTGAGCCATCCACATACTCTCTTATCTGTGATCCTGTGGGCCTTCACAGAGCTAGGTAAAAAATCTGGGAGAGGTCTGAGTGCATTTAGACACCAGTCATTTCTATGAATATGCTTTTTTCCAGGAGGAGATAGTTCATTTCCAAAATGTTGTTTAGGTTTGATAAGTGTCAGAAAAAAAAAATTGTCAAGATTCTAAGGGAAAATGGGACATGTATAAGAGAAAGGAAGAATTATTAACTAGGGCAATGAAGTATTCAGAACAGTTGGATAGAGAAGACAGGAGAATATAAATATTGGATAAACATGCTAGGGGAGGTATCATGGAAATTGAAACAATATTACTGAAAGATGATAAGCTAATTAAAGAAATATTATATTCCTATGAGTAAAAGGGATATACAAGCCCTGCTCCAAGATTTTCTGGATATTAAAAAAAAACAAACATATTACTAGCTGGAAGTTAATTTTTTTCTAGCAAGTATTTAAACAATAGAGAAAGGGGAGGAAGGATAAAATACATAGCACAGTCATAAATTAATGAAGCCCTTGCTTAAAATTACATCTTTTTCTTTTCTGTCTGATTATTTGGAGTAATTTGTAGTAATGTAGAAATTGTAATGTGGCATAGCTGGGACATTGCCTTACATGTATCCAGTGATTTATCCAGTGAAAGAATTAGAGCAGAGTTGTGGAACTTGTTTCATGCCTGGGAAGATCCCCTGGGGCTTCGTGACCCTTCTGTGATCATTGGAGCAGGCTGGGCACTTGAAGAGATCCTCTGATTTTTTTAGAGGAGGAGGGTTTGTTCACTGTTTTTGCCCAGCCTTGCACCAGCCATAAAGATTTTCTCCCATGACACATAATATCCTGCTCTCTGATACATAGATTGGAAAATGAAGGTGGTCATGCAGTTAATAAAAAAAATTCAAAATAATGGATCTCATGGTCATTACCTATGTTAACTCTTTTACATTAATAGGACTGAACAGTATAGTGATCTAGGGAATTCTCTGGCAGTCCAGTGGTTAGGACTCAGTGCTCACTAACGAGGGCCAGGGTTCAATCCCTGGTCAAGGAACTAAGATCCCACAAGTCTCGCGGTACAGCCAAAAACAAAAACAAAACAAACAAAAACAAGCAAAAAACCCCCCAAACTGTATAGTGATCTATTTTCAAGCCTCCTTTGCAAAATACCTCTCAGGTCTCTGACATAACTCTAAAACCACACTGTTCAAGATGGCAGTCACTAGCCCGAGTGGCTATTTAAATTTAAATTAATAAAAATTATAAAATATTTGGTTCCCCAGTTGCACTAACAGTATTTCAAGTGCTCACTACCCACATGTGGCTAGTTGGCAGCTACCATCTTGGACAGCTCAAATATAGAGCATTTCTGTCATTGCATAAAATTCTGTTGGTCAGCACTCCTCTAGAGGATATATCTTTTGAGGCAGTCATTGATTTTGCCTTATCCATAGCTTTTAAAGCATAGGTTTATTGATGAGAAACCATGGTGTTTTTTCAAGTTGGGCAGACGTTCTTGTACCTTGACGGTATATTACAATGACACAGTGGATTTGTGAGTTAGCTAACTTTACTATGAGGGGAGTTTCATTCAAGTTAATCAGTAATGGAGATTACTGTGTTAAGCTGTAAAATACTATAAAGTTAGGCTTGTGGGAAACAGCATTATGTAGTTAGTGAAAAAGAACACTAACTTCGAAGAAAGTAAATGTGATCTTGTCCCAGCTTTGCCACTAGTTATAAGACTTTGGTCACTTCATTTTCCAAACTTAATTTGGGATTTAATTTCTTTATCTCTAAATTGTAGGTTTAAATAAAACATTTTTTAACATCTCTTTTGTTACAGTATTTAATTCTGGGCCCTTTGTTCCCTCAGATATAACTTTTATGAAAGACCTACTCTTTTGAACAGGAGAAGTAATACAAAGATAAAGAGAAGGTGTTGATGAAAACTGCCGAGAGAACCCTGCCCTTATTCACTATCATTTTAAGATAGCGTAGTTAGCTATAGAAACCACTAAACCGCTGCTCAGGAATATGAGAAGGACTGTTGGTCTTAAATTATAGCAGCTTATCCGAAAATACTATTGCTTTCATTGTGTTCACTCCTTCTGCCTAAAAACCTTCTTTAGCTTTGGACTCATGCAGCGTGGTTTTGGATTTAGACAGCATTTCCCCTGATCACTAGCTGTGTGACCTTGAGCAAGTTATGTAACCTACCTGTCTCCATTTCCTGTTGGATGAATGAAATGAAGTGATATCTCTTGGGGCTTACAGTCAATTCAGAGGGAAAGACACATTACTACAATAATAGATGGAAAAGTCTGTTATAGATGGTGTACCAGGTATTTATAAGAACAGAAAGGAAGGTTGTCTACCTGAGACCAGGCCAAGGTAGAGAAGAGAGTAGTAGAAGGTATTCCAGGCAGTGGCGTGAGCATGGACACCGGTATGAGAGGTAATCAGGTAAAGCACTGAGAAGGAATAGAAGAGTATGATAAGAGTTAAGCCTAGGAATTGAAGCAGAGGCTAGAAATTAAAGGACTAAGAAGTTTGAACTTCATGCTGAACACTGTGGGGATACACTGAAAGTTTTTTTTTTTTTTTTTTTGCCGTACGCGGGCCTCTCACTGTTGTGGCCTCTCCCGTTGCAGAGCACAGGCTCCGGATGCACAGGCTCAGCGGCCATGGCTCACGGGCCCAGGTGCTTCGCGGCATGTGGGATCTTCCCGGACCGGGTCACGAACCTGTGTCCCCTGCATCGGCAGGCGGACTCTCAGCCACTGCGCCACCAGGGAAGCCCACACTGAAAGTTTTAAGCCTGGGTATGTGAGCAGGGTAGCGTGAAGGTCTGGGTAGAGAAGGCGCATACCTGTGCCTCAGGATGTTCACTCTAGAAGCAATGTGGAGAATGGGTTAAAAGCAAAGAGACCAGTAGGAAGCTGTTAATCCAGTTAAAGTGAGATATGGTGAAGACTTGTATTAGGAAGATGGGAGAAAGCGAGCAGATGCTAAGTAAAATCATTATGAGTTGAATGTGGTGACTGGTTGATGTGGTTAAGGGAGATGGAGGTCTCTGTGTCAAGCAACTAGTTGGATGATGGTCACTTTTCATTGGGTAAGGAAAACAGTGACGTGACTGCTGAGTTAATGTAGTGTGTGTCTCAGAAGCTATACCTCAGAGCCAGACCTTGGATTTTACATCTGAAATCCTAGCTTTGCCATTTATTAGCTTTGTGGCCCTGCCTTAATTTCCTTCATCAGATTCACTTACAGATACATTAATGTGTTAAAATGCTTAGAATAGTTCCTGACAAGTAAGCATTATATGTGTTTGCTGTTATTATTCCTGGAGGATATGCCTTAGTTAAGTTTTAGACATAATAAAGGAGAGCCATGTACCTATATGTAGTAAGCAGTTAGATATATGAGACTGGATAGAGCTCAGTAGAGTAGTCTGTGCTGGGAATACTATAATGGGAGTTATTATGTAAGTAGTAGTTGAAATTAAGGGAATATAGAAACTATCCCAGGGGAAGCAGATACAGTGAGTAGAAGGCCAAGGTGGAGTTCCAGGGAACAACGATAATTTAGAAGTCAAGGAAGATGGGCTTATGGGTGTCAGTGAGGGGGAGTGACCAGAGGCATAAGGAAGAAAATTAGTCCTTAGAATCCTGGATACTAAGGGCAGTGAGGGAGTGATTAATGTCAAAAGCTGTAAGGCTGACAAGATAAAGATTAAAGATTGAAGAGTCCACTGGATTCACAGTGAGACCTTTTTTTTTTTTTAAATCTGTTTATTTATTTATTTATTTATGGATGCATTGGGTCTTCCTTGCTGTGCACAGGGTTTCTTTTTAGTTGCAGCAAGCGGGGGCTGCTCTTTGTTGCAGTGCGCAGGCCTCTCATTAAGGTGCGTTCTCTTGTTGCGGAGCACAGGCTCTAGGTGTGTGGGCTTCAGTAGTTGTGGCACATGGGCTCAGTAGTTGTGGCTCACGGGCTCTAGAGTGCAGGCTCAGTAGTTGTGGCGTACGGGCTTAGTTGCTCCGCGGCATGTGGGATCTTCCTGGACCAGGGCTCAAACCCATGTCCTCTGCATTGACAGGCGGATTCTTAACCACTGTGACACCAGGGAAGCCCTACGGTGAGAGCATTTTTGTGGAGTTTAGGGCAGAGGTCACTTTACCAAGGCCTGAGGAATAAATGGATGAGGCAATGGAGATGTTGAGTTTCAATCTCTCTTTCTCCCCCTTTCTTTCACTGATTTTTTTAAAAAATTAATTTTCTCAAAGTAATAGTTAAAAAAATCAAGTAGTTCTATAAGGCTTAGAAGGAAAAAAGGAAAAGCAATCCTGTGCTCCATTCCTCCCCACCCCACTTCCTTTTTTATAGAGGAAACCAAAATAAAATGGTCCAGCTGTTTCTTCTGGAATTTACTGCCCTGTTTCATACTGCTGTTTCTTTTGCTCCTTAGATATTATCTATAGACTTCCTACTGCAGAATATGATTACCTTTACCTCCCCCATTCTTAAAAAAAGAAAAAAGTTTAGGACAATTCTTTTTTCTCCCCTCCCTCTTGAGCCTCCCTCCCACTGTCCCTATCCCACCCCTCTAGGTTGTCACAAAGCATGGAGCTGATCTCCCTGTGCTATGCAGCAGCTTCCCACTAGCTAGCTATTTTATATTTGGTATAGCACAATTTTTGATTAAAGAAATATTTAGTATTACTTTATTGTAGCAACATAAAAGTTGTTAACAGAGGAATCAGAGTGTACTATGATTTTTCCCGTTTTAAAAACAATTTTTAGAGTTAATAATTGCTTTTTTCTTAATTTATTGTATATGTATCATTACTATGTCTCCAAAGTATTCAACAGAACTGGAAAGCTACTCCATAGCTTCAAATATCTCAGATCGTCTGCCAATTTCATTTCTTCTTTCTTGGAGCATCCCTCCTGGAGTTTACCACACTCTCGCTCCAGTCTAAACCCTGTTGTTCTGTTCAGGCCTGCTGAATAGCTCTTGTCCCATGCATTTTTAAACTCTCATTCTGGGAACTTTTTTGCCTCTTTACTATTTCTGGATCTCATGTCTTCATATTTCTTGGTTTTTATTCCATGTTTGGATGGAACACATCCATAAACTTCTTCCTAAGAAAGAGTACTAAGGAAGTACGTTTTCAAGACTCCATGTGTCTGTTAGTTTGGCTAGGTATAGAATTTATATGGAAATATTTTCCCCTCACATTTGAAAATATTCTTCTCTCATCTTCTAGTGTCTGTTGAAAAGTCAGATGCCATTCTGATTCTCACTCCTTTTTATAAGACTCCACCTTGCTTTTCTTTCTCCCTAGAAGCTTTTAAGTCACTCCTCTCCCACCAACCTGGGTTGTTCTGAGGTTTCACAGTGATGTGCCAGGTTTTTAAATTAGTTTTTACTTGACTTGATCCTTTCAGTATGAAAACTCATGTCTTTCTGTTATTGGAACTATTCTCAAAGTCCTTGCCTCCTTGTTTTTTCTTTTTGTAACTCCTATGGGAGAATGCTGTATTTTAAACTTTTCACTCTTATTGTTCATCACTCTTATTGTTCATCAAAGTTAAATACTCCTTTTGGAGTATTTAATCAATTTTATGACACTTCTGTTGAATTTTCAGTGTCTCTAATCATATATTCAATTTCCAAGAGCTCTTTCTTGTTTTCAGGAGAACCCTGACTTGTTTCATTTATGCAATATAATCTTTTATCTATCTGAGGATGTTAATTGAAATTTTTTTTTTTTGCGGTACGCGGGCCTCTCACTGTTGTGGCCTCTCCCATTGTGGAGCACAGGCTCCGGACGCGCAGGCTCAGAGGTCATGGTTCACGGGCCTAGCCACTCCGCGGCATGTGGGATCTTCCCGAACCGGGGCACAAACCCGTGTCCCCTGCATCGGCAGGCAGACTCTCAACCACTGCACCATCAGGGAAGCCCTAATTGCAATTTTTTAAGCTTTGTTCTCCGTACTTGTCCTATTTACTCCAGACTTTTTTTTTTTCTTCTATTTGCTTATGTTGGCTCCTTTTCCCATGTTGAAAGAAAGGTGATTCTTGGCTCTCCATTCTTAAGAGTGACCAAGATGTTTTGTTATGGGACACTTTTACTAAATGCTTTGACACCACATAGCATGGATTGCCTTCTAGTATAATTTAGTCTCCCACTTGCCAGCCCATAAGATAATGGCAGATATTTTAGGTTTTGGGTGTGGCCACAACTCACTTCTAGATTCCTTTTTCTGTGCCATGCAGGAGAGTCTAAATTATGTTTTGGTAACAAACAACCTCAGATTTTCAGTGGTATACACAATTAAAGTTTTATCTCTCTCGCATGTACAATGTGATCTACAGGACCCTGTACTCATGGTCCTCACTTTAGGACTCAGGCTAATGGAGACTCTATCATGAAACTTCCTTCTCTGATTGCTGAGGCAGTTATAGGTAATAACAGCAGATTGGGCACTAGCTCTTATAACTTCTACCCAGAGGTATGTAAGCCACTTCTACTCACATTTCACTGACCAAAGCAGGTCACATGGCCATGCCTAATTTAAAAAGTGGCGAAGGGCTTCCCTGGTGGCGCAGAGGTTGGGAGTCCGCCTGCCGATGCAGGGGACACGGGTTCATGCCCCGGTCCGGGAGGATCCCGCATGCCGCGGAGCACCTGAGCCCGTGAGCCATGGCCGCTGGGCCTGTGTGTCTGGAGCCTGTGCTCCGCAACGGGAGAGGCCACAGCAGTGAGAGGCCTGCGTACCGCAAAAAAAAAAAAAAAAAAAAAAAAAAAAAAAAAAAGTGGTGAAGTGCAAGCTTACCATTTGCCCTGAGGGAGTGAGCAACCAGAATGTTTGTAACAGCTGTAATAGCTACCACAATCGTACTCCACTTACGCATATTCTGAAATTTCTTTATGCTCTTTGCTATTTTAATGGATTTTGCAATAGATGTATCTTTCAAGAGTGAGATGTCTAAGTTCTTTTCCAGCTTCAAAGTCTATGGGTATATGAGTTAAGAACTGCCACTCACCCCTGACAACTTCTTGAAAATTACTGTGTTCAATAAATGTAGTAAAAATAAAACCACTAATATTCTGTCAAAGATGGGAGCTATTTTCCTCAGTAGCAGTTTATTTCTTTCAAAAAAGAAACAGATTCAGAAGCTTGACAGAATTGTAGGACATTTTTGCTTCTGTCTTGAATCACTGGCAATATTTAGCAACTGCTTTGATTCTTGAATTATAAATGTCCAATGGGGAGGTTTTAAATTTTTAAACAACCACGATTCCTCAGTTAACTTAAATGGTCTTTCTTAGTTGAAAATAAACATGTATATTTAAAAATATATCTTCTTAAAAATTATAAGTTACTGTATGTTGTCATATAAAAAATACCTCAAATATCTTAATACCCTTCAGCTGGATAAAATTTCACTCGCATTGATTTTATTTTATGCATTATTTCAAACTTTGTTTTAATTTTTTTGCTGATGTTATCTTTGTAAGCCCAGTGACATTGTGACACCACATTGCTAAGTCAGTAAGCTTTTTCTCTGTCCATGACTGTTTTCCCCAAATATTCAATTTAGTAGTTTTTTAAAATGATATAATTTTGTTTTCCAAACCACTAAGTTGTTCATTTTACTCTAAAAATAAATTAATAGCTTTATTTTCATTCTGTATTTGAAAATGACATTGTATCTTGACAATGACCATACAAACACTTTGCTCAATTTCATTATTTGAAATACATGTATAAACAAGTTTTATTTTCAAAAAGGAGTACCCCAGCACCAAGTAATGTTACAGTATTTGCTTGCCTTTGAGTGATGATTTTATATGAAAGTTTTGGGCACTCTTCACATAGTGGAAGCAGTAGAACAATTTGTTATTAGCATAATGGAACTTGTTTTGCCTTGAGTCTAAAGACTCTACACATTTTTTTAATTATTATTTTTTATTCAAGTGTAGTTGATTTACAGTGTTATGTTAGTTTCAGGTGTACAGCAGAGTGATTCAGATATATATATATATATTCTTTTTCAACACATTTATTTTTAAATGTCCTACTTTTAGGCAAGAAATAGAGAATTCTTTTTAGCTTTAAAAGTAGTTATTTTCACATTACATACACATTGATATTCAGCTAAAGAGGAACTCTTAAGATATTATAACAAAGCATTTTATGTGTTCACTTGTTAATAAACAGCTGACAGTTATATTGTATGCCTGGGTCTTGCCACATTTGTGTATATCACATGTGCTCTAGTAGTAACTGCACTTGTTTGATTTTTTTGTGAGTGGCCTTGAACAAGCCAGAAGCGTTAATGAAAGAGCAATGGAGGGCCGTACTATTTTAAATTAAAAGCTCAAGTTTTAATATATGCACTGAAAAATACCAGTTGAAACTTCTGAAATCTGAACCAAAAAAAAAAAAAAGTGTAAACCTGGTGGTGCCGAGTAACATGTTAGGCATTCTACTGACTTAATTTTGTGTCTAATATGATTGTTGTATGTTATGGATCTTAAGGTACTTAAAAGCATATTTAAAAATAGGAATTCAGATCAATTATTGTAGAATCACTGAAGCATTTCTCTGAACTCCAGAGTTTTTTAAGTAGCAAGGTATAAGAGTTATTCTTTCAAAGGGCCTCAGATGGGTGTGAGCGAGGGGAGTTGTGGAAAGCCGAGTTACTGATTTTTTTTCTCCATTGGATAAACCCAAAAAAGGTAAGTTTGGAGTTTTTGTCCTCATCTCTGCAGCTTGAGAAGTTCCTCATTTTTTCCTTAGCTCTAAAGGGAAAGTGGCTGCCCTTCTCATTGATTCATCTCTGTTACCCATCATCCCCATCAACGATCATTGTAATATAGGGTGAATAGCATACTGTTGTTCTTAGAGCCAAATTAGCTCCATGCAGAGGGCAGAAGCTGCCTTGCAGGAAAGGATCAAGTGTAATTCCTCTCAGAAAATATGCTAAAATGGAGAGCAGGATCCCTCTATCAGTTGTTCTCTTTAGGTTCAAGATCTTTGCTCTCCTGTGCTGTTGTCTAAATCACCTTTCTGCTGCCTTTCAAATTCAGGCAGCAGCCCACCAGCCCAGAATGTAGAGTCTGAAAATAATTCTCCAAATTCATTCAAAAGTTCTTATATTCATTTATTCTCAGTTCCATTCATGTTTGTATTCATTATTTCTTATTCATCTCTAGCTCTTTCTCCCCACCATCCACCTTTTCCCCTTTTCCAATTATATAAATAATATAAAATGTCATATTGTTTAAGTCACTAGAATATTTAATTTTCTAAAATTTGTTGGTAATGTCCAATATAGTGCCATATACAATCTGGTCTTATTAAATACTTTATAAATATAATAATGATAACTTTGTGTGTGTGTGTGTGTGTGTGTGTGTGGTGCGCGAGCCTCTCACTGTTGTGGCCTCTCCCCTTGTGGGGCACAGGCTCCAGACGCGCAGGCTCAGTAGCCATGGCTTATTGCCCCAGCCAATTCACGGCATGTGGGATCCTCCCGGACTGGGGCACGAACCCATGTCCCCTGCATCGGCAGGCAGACTCTCAACCACTGCACCACCAGGGAAGCCCTAATGATGATAACTTTAATTTCAACTTAACACGTAAATTTTTTTTAAGTTTGGCAATATATCACTCACTCAAAGTATCTCTTTATCAAAGGTGTATTTTTTATAATATTTTTAAATGAAAAATTTGAAACATAAAGAAATTGAAATAATTTTAACAGTAAACCATTATATGCAACATCTAGATTGTATAGTTAACATTTTCCTGTACTTGTTTGTTCACCTAACTCTATATCTGTTAATGTGGATCCATTAATCTGTCTTTTTTTTTTTGCGGTATGCGGGCCTCTCACTGTTGTGGCCTCTCCTGTTGTGGTGCGCAGGCTCAGCGGCCATGGCCCACAGGCCCAGCCGCTCCATGGCATGTGGGATCTTCCCGGACCGGGGCACGAACCCACGTCCTCTGCATCGGCAGGCAGACTCTCAACCACTGCGCCACCAGGGAAGCCCCCATTAATCTGTCTTTTTAATGCATTTCAAAAGAAGTTGCAGACATCAGTGCACTCCCCCCCTAAATCCTTCAGCGTGCATATCATTAACTAGAGTTCAGTATCTTTTTTTTTTTTGAAGATGTTGGGGGTAGAAGTTTATTAATTAATTAATTAATTAATTTTTGCTGTGTTGGGTCTTCATTTCTGTGCAAGGGCTTTCTCTAGTTGTGGCAAGCGGGGGCCACTCTTCATCGCGGTGCGCAGGCCTCTTACTATCGCGGCCTCTCTTGTTGCGGAGCATAGGCTCCAGACGCGCAGGCTCAGTAGTTGTGGCTCACGGGCCTAGTTGCTCCGCGGCATGTGGGATCCTCCCAGACCAGGGCTCGAACCCATGTTCCCTGCATTAGCAGGCAGATTCTCAACCACTGCGCCACCAGGGAAGCCCCAGTATCTTTTTTGAGGTAAAATTGATATACAGTGAAATGCATGAACTGTAAGTGCACCGTTCAATGACTTTGACAAATGACTACACTTTTGTAACCTGCCTTAGCCACTCTTAAAACACTGAACATTATCATTACTCCAGAAGGATACCTTATGTCCCTCCTAGTCAATTTTGTACTCTTTTTGTATAGAGCTGCTTTCACTCAGTACTGTTGGGAGACAATTTTCCCTGGGTCTCCCAGATTGCTGCGTGTTTTATGCATGAGGCACTGACTCTCCTTTATTCTAGGCTATATTTTCAAGGATATTTATATAGCAAACAGCTTTGGAACACAGAGACAGTGTTTCCTTCCAGTGTAAAGGGCAATGCTTACTGCCCATTATAAAAATTCAGGTTCCCTAAGGTCAGTGTTCCTCTCTTATAATGCAACCCACTGTGTATAAGTTTTATTTGACCTTCTTCACATCACCCTGTGGGAATTGGGGCTTGTAGAACCAGCATAAAGAAGCTGATACTCTGGTTACTACTGTTGCTCTGAATAGTAAACTGTCCTTTGTCTCAGAATCTGTAGTACTGTGCCTTCTACCAGCATCTTTGAAATTTTAGCAGGCTCATTTTTTTTAGCTTGCATTTGAAGTAAGATAAAAGACCCTTTACAGTTCTTGACAGGTATTGTGATATATATACCAGTAATTCATTCCTTTTTATTTCTCAGTATTGTTCTATGTACATAGCACAATTTATTTACTTGTTCTTTTACTGAAGGATATCTTCCCTGTTCCTGGGTTTTAGCTGTTATGGATAAACCTGTTATCCAAAGTCTTGTAAAGATTTGCATACAAGTCTTTGGGTGGACATCTGTTTTCACTTCTCTTGGGTAAATACCTAAGAGTGAAATACTGGGCCATATGACAGGTATATATTTAAGTCTATTAGAAATTGCAGAACTTTTTCCAAAGTAGATCTGCCATTTTATACTCCTACCAACAATTTATGAGAGTTTTAACTCTTCCATAAGATTCTGACTCCAGTTCAAATCTGTGGATTTTTTTGACCATACCACCAAGCAATTCTGTGACACCAGCTAGGTGTACTACATTCAACTCAATTTTGACACTGTCTACCTGGAGATAGCATTATGTCCCAGGTAAAAGGCAGGTTAAAGGCTCAGTCCCACAAGACTGCACCCCTCCTTCAGATGCCAGTTGCACCTTGTCACCTGTGCTTCTGACTGAATGGCTGTTAGATTAGAGGCTCCTGGACTTCCCTGGTGGTGCAGTGGTTAAGAATTCGCCTGCCAGTGCAGGAGACACAGGTTCGAGCCCTAGCCCAGGAAGATCCCACGTGCTGCGGAGCAACTAAGCCTATGCGCTACAACTACTGAGTCTGCGCTCTAGAGCCCACGACCACAACTACTGAAGCCTGCATGCCAAGATCCCGTGCTCCGCAACAAGAGAAGCCACTGCAGTGAGAAGCCACTGCAATGAGAAGCCTGTGCACTGCAACAAACAGTAGCCCCCACTTGCCGCAGCTAGAGAAAGCCCGCACACAGCAACAAAGACCCAACGCAAACAAACAAAAAAAAGATTAGATGCTCCTATGACCACCCTACCCCCCAACCCCGGTTTTGCTTGATTTGCTAGAGCAGCTCACAGAGCTCAGAGAAATATTTTACTTACTAAATTACTGTTTTAATATAAAAGGATATCACTAAGGAGCAAGTAGATAGAAGAGACTCATAGGGCAAGGTATGTGGGAAGAGGGACAGATCTTCCCTGCCTTCTTTAGGCATACCACTCTTCTAGCCCCTCCACATGTTCACCAAACCAGAAACTGTCAGAACCCAACCTTTTGGGTTTTATGGAGGCTCAATACAAAGGCATGACTGATTAAACCATTGGCCATTGGCAATTGAACTCAACCTCTAGCCCTTCTGCCATCCCCAGAGGTTGATGAGAGGGGTGAGGAGTGAAAGTTCCAACCCTCTAATCGCAAGGTTGGTTTCCCTGGCAACCAGCCTCCCTCCTACGATGCTATACCAAAGTCACCTTATCAATATAACAAAAGACACCTTAAGGAAATTCCAAGGGTTTTATGAGCTCTGTGTCAGAAACTGGGATGAAGACCAGTATATATTTCTGCCTCCCATCCCCCACCCCCTAACTGCAATGGCTAGAACCTCCAGCACAATGTTGAAAAGAGATGATGAGCATCCTTGCTTATTCCCAATCTGAGGAGGAAAGTGTTTAATACTTCATTATTAAGTTTGATTTAGCTTTAGGTTTTTTTTGTTTGTTTTGTTTTTTCTTTTAAACTAACGCTCACTTTATTTATTTTTAGTTTTTGGCTGTGCCATGTGGCTTAGCGGGATCTTAGTTCCCCAACCAGGGATCAAACCCACGCCCCCAGCACTGGCAGCACAGAGTCTTAACTACTGGACTGCCAGGGAAGTCCCTGGCGTTAGCTTTTCCATACTTGTCATTTAGTAGATTGGGGTGTTTCCTTCTGTTCCTAGTTTGTTGAGAGTTTTTGCTGAATTTTATTTTCAGTTATTATTTTCTCTTTTGATCGTTAAGTCCTGTTTTTCAAAGAATTGTCCATTTCTCCTAGGTCATCAATTTTATTGGCAATATTCATAATATTCCTTTATTAGCCTTTCCATGTAAGATTGCTAGACCCTCTTTGGTTCCTGCTTTGGGTAATTTGTGTTCTTATTTTTCTAATTAGTCTACCTAGGGGCTTATCAGTTTTGTTGAAAGCCCTGACTTTTGGGTTTCTTAGTTTTTTCTATTTTTCCCTATTTTATTGAATTATGCTCTTATTATTTTTTCCATTTACTAACTTTGGGTTTTCTTTTTTCTTCTCACTTCTTAAGGTGAAACCCTATGACACTGATTTGCGACCTCTCTTTTATTTCTAATATAAGCATTTACATCTGTAGGTTTTTCTTTATGGTTGGTTTTAACCACATTCCACAGATTTTGATATGGTGTATTTTTCATTATCATTCATGTAAAACATTTTTCAAATTTTTTGTGATTTCTTTAATCTGTCAAGTTAATCAAAAGGATCTTGTTTACTTGCAAATATTTACATTTATTTACCTTTCTGTTTCTTAATCAGTATTGTTTTCTATTTTAATTCTGTTTTGACCTGAGACTATACTCTAAGATCATCTAAAATGTATTGAGACTGTTTTTTTATGGCCCTCCTTATGGACTATTTTGGTGAATGGGCCATGTGGAATTGCAAAGAATTGTATCTTGCCGTTGATGGGTGTAGTTTATATATGTGTGCGTGAGATCTATATCTATTTATAGCTGTATATCCATAACTATATCTATGTCTATTAGGGCAAAGTGGTTAATTGTATGTTTTAAGATTTTCTTTTTGTCCTGAGTGATTTTTTTTCCCTAGTTTTATCAACTGCTGGGAGTAGCATATTAAAAAACCTCCAACTATGATTGGATTTTGTCTGTTTCTCTAATTCTGTCAGTGTTTGATTTATGCATTTCAGAGCTCTGTATATATCTGGCAAGTAAGAATCTTAAAGCCTATGTTTTAAGATTTTTGATTGCTGTATTTTATTTCATTTTGAAATGTCCTTTATTTCTGGTAGTACTCTGTCTTAAAGTCACTTTTATTATTAACAAAGCTGTAGCCTTCTTATTGCTTATTGTTTTCATGTTATGTCTTTTCCATCCTGTAGTTTTTTTCAAGTGTCTTTGTATTAAGGTGGTTCTTTTGTAAATAGCACATAGTCAGATCTTGCCTTTTTATCCGTTCTATCAATGTTTGTGTTTTAGTTGGAGAACTAACACGTATTTATTTATATGCTTTGATTTAGATCTACCACTTTGCTGTTTTTTGTTTATCCCACTGGTTTTGTTTTTTTGGTACCTATTTTCTTCCATTTCTGCCTTCTTCTGTCTTAGTATGATATTTTTAAAGTTCCATTTTAAATCATCTGTTGGCTTTTTAATTATACCTTTTTGTATTATTTTTAGGGGTTGCCCTAAGGCTTGCCTTCTCAAAGAGGTTATCATAAGAATGTGAAAATTATTTTTAGGGGTAAGGGCAAAAACCATCCTAGATATTATAGTAATTTGTGGCCCTGTAAAGAGCCATAGTACATAAGTAAATATTCAGTATATCAGTGTTATTAAAGTTCCATGGGGGAGGCAAGTAATAAAAACGTCTCCTTATGAGGGGATGATGAAAAACAGGTTGAGAAATACTTGTCTTGGTTTACAGTGTACATCCTTAAACTTTCAGTAATATACATAGACTTAATATCCTACCACACTTTGAGTAAAATCAGCAATATGTTTTTAAAAAAATCATTTTTATATCCATGACATCTTAAGTTATGCCCTTTAAGACTGCTTTATATTTTTAAAGCAGTTTTAGGTTCACAGCAAAACTGAGATAAAAGTACAGAAATTTTCCATATACCCAGTGCTCCTACACATGCATAGCCTCACCCATTATCACCGTTTCCTGCCAGAGTGGTACGTTTGTTACAGTTGTTGAACCTACAGTGATACATCATAATCACCCAAAGTCCATAATTTACCTTAGGATTCACTCTTGGTGTTACATGTTCTGTGGGTTTGGTCAAATGAATAAGGATATGTATCATTGTTATAGTACCATACAGAGTATTTTCACTGCTCTAAAAATCCTCTGTGTTCTACCTATTCATCGGCCGCCCTTCCCCAGACCCCTGGAAAACACTGATCTTTTTACTGTTTCCATAGTTTTACCTTTTCCACAATGTTATGTAATTGGAATCAGACAGTATGTAGCCTCTTCAGATTGGTTTCTTTCACTTAATAATATGCGTTTAAGGTTCCTCCATGTCTTTTCATGGCTTGATAGCCCATTTCTTTTCAGTGTTGAATAACATTCTGTCGTCCAGATGTACCTCAGTTTATTTATCCATTCACCTACTGAAGGACATCTTGGTTGCTTCCAAGTTTTGACAGTTATGAGTAAAGCCGCTCTAAACATCAGTATGCAGGTTTTTCTGTGGACATAAGTTTTCAGCTTCTCTGAGTATATACCAAGGAGTGACATGCAATTGCTGGATTGTATGGTAGGAGTATGTTTAGTATTGTTAAGTAATTGCCAAAACTGTCTCCCAAAGTGATTACACAGTTTTGCATTCCCAGCAGCAATGAATGAGTTCCTGTTGCTAAATATCCTTGGCAGCATTTGGTGTTATCAGTGTTCCAGATTTTGACCATTTTAATAGGTGTATAATCATATTTCATTTTAATTTACATTTTCCTGATGACATATGATATGGAGCATCTTTTCATATGTTTATTTGCCATCGTTGTATCTTCTTTTAGTGAGATGTTTGTTTAGATTGTTGGCCCCTTTTTTTTTTTTTTTTTTTTTTTTTTTTTTTTTTTGCCTCCCACCACTGCGGCCTCCCCCATTGTGGAGTACAGGCTCAGCGGCCATGGCTCACGGGCCCAGCCGCTCCGTGGCACGTGGGATCCTCCCGGACCGGGGCACGGATCCGTGTCCCCTGCATCAGCAGGCGGACTCTCAACCACTGCGCCACCAGGGAAGCCCCGTTGGCCCATTTTTTAATCAGGTGGTTCATTTTCTTATTGTTGAGTTTTAAGTGTTCTTTGTATATTTGAATAACAGTCCTTTACCAGATGTGCCTTCTGCACGTATTTTTTTCAGTCAATGACTTATCTTCTCATATTCTTGACATTGTCTTCTGCAGAGAAGTATTTAATTTTAATGAAGTCCGGATTATCAGTTATTTTTTCATGGGTCATGCCTTTGGTGTTGTATTTGAAAAGTCTTCATCATTCCTAAGGTCATTAGGTTTTCTTCTGTGGTGTCTTCTGGGAGTTTTATAGTTTTGTGTTTTAAATTTAAGTCTATGATTCACGTTGAATTATTTTTGTGAAAGGTATAGGACTGTGCAGACGGCCTCCCCCATTGTGGAGTACAGGCTCAGCGGCCATGGCTCACGGGCCCAGCCGCTCCGTGGCACGTGGGATCCTCCCGGACCGGGGCACGGATCCGTGTCCCCTGCATCAGCAGGCGGACTCTCAACCACTGCGCCACCAGGGAAGCCCCGTTGGCCCATTTTTTAATCAGGTGGTTCATTTTCTTATTGTTGAGTTTTAAGTGTTCTTTGTATATTTGAATAACAGTCCTTTACCAGATGTGCCTTCTGCACGTATTTTTTTCAGTCAATGACTTATCTTCTCATATTCTTGACATTGTCTTCTGCAGAGAAGTATTTAATTTTAATGAAGTCCGGATTATCAGTTATTTTTTCATGGGTCATGCCTTTGGTGTTGTATTTGAAAAGTCTTCATCATTCCTAAGGTCATTAGGTTTTCTTCTGTGGTGTCTTCTGGGAGTTTTATAGTTTTGTGTTTTAAATTTAAGTCTATGATTCACGTTGAATTATTTTTGTGAAAGGTATAGGACTGTGCAGAATTTTTTTTTGGCATGTGAATGTCCAGTTGGTCCAGCACCATTTGTTAATAAGTGTTTT